>NW_026734859.1:0-215285 GCF_949786415.1 Peromyscus eremicus | reverse complement strand
GTACAGTGTATTGGACTGAAGAGAAGCTACTGTACTTGTCAGTTTCCTAAGCAGAATTGAACTAGATATGGCCGTGTGTTTAGGAAGCACAGTTTTTTTGTTCTGAGCAAGCTCACAGTTCTGGCCCTATAGGAAACACAGTAGAGTAGAAGAGTGCTCTTTTCTCAAAAGCAGAGTTTGTTTCTTGAAAGGCGAGCTAGCGTTTTTTTCCCAGTCCTAAATGGAGTTGAATCCCATGCAGTTTCTGGTCCTACGAGCAAGAGTTGTTTTCTGGTAAGAAGAGTCACTATTGTGCTCCCATTGCAATACACAGTGCAAATAGCACTCGCGTCTGGTCCCAGCAAGTACAGTGTATTGTTTTGAAGATGAGCTACTGTTCTCGTGAGTTTCCTAAGCAGAGTTGAACTAGATATGGCCCGTGTGTGTAGGAAGCACAGTTCTTTTGTTCTGAGCAAGCTCACTGTTTGGACCCTATAGGAAACACAGTAGAGTAGAAGAGTGCTCTTTTCTCAAAAGCAGAGTTTGTTTCTTGTAAGGCGAGCTAGCGTTTGTTTACCAGTCCTAAATGGAGTTTAATCACATGCAGTTTCTGGTCCTACGAGCAAGATGTGTTTCCTCGTAAGAAGAGTCACTATTACTCTCCCATTGCCATACACTGTGCAAATAGCACTCGCGTCTGTTCCCAGCAAGTACAGTGTATTGGACTGAAGCGGAGCTACTGTTCTTGTCAGTTTCCTAAGCAGAGTTGAACAAGATATGGCCGTGTGTGTAGTAAGCACAGTTCTTTTGCTCTGAGCAAGCTCACTGTTCGGACCCCATAGAAAACACAGTAGAATAGAAGAGTACTCTTTACTCAAAATCAGGTGTGTTTCCTGTAAGGCGAGCTAGCATTCCTTTCCCAGTCCTAAATGGAGTTGATCACATGCAGTTTCTGGTCCTACGAGCAAGAGTTGTTTTCTGGCAAAAGAGTCACTTTTGCGCTCCCATTGTCATACACAGGGCAAATAGCACTGGCGTCTGTTCCCAGCAAGTACAGTGTATTGGACTGAAGAGGAGCTACTGTTCTTGTAAGTTTCCTAAGCAGAGTTGTACTAGATATGGCCCGTGTGTGTAGGAAGCACAGTTCTTTTGTTCTGAGCTAGCTCACTGTTCGGACCCCATAGGAAACACAGCAGACTAGAAGAGTACTCTTTTCTCAAAAGCAGAGTGTGTTTCCTGTAAGGCAAGCTAGCGTTGGTTTCCCAGTCCTAAATGTAGTTGAATCACATGCAGTTTCTGGTCCTACAAGCAAGAGTTGTTTTCTGGCAAAAGAGTCACTATTGCGCTCCCATTGTCATACACAGGGCAAATAGCACTGGCGTCTGTTCCCAGCATGTACAGTGTATTGTTCTGAGGAGGATCTACTGTTCTTGTCAGTTTCCTAAGCAGAATTGAACTAGATATGGCTGTGTGTGTAGGAAGCACAGTTCTTTTGTTCTGAGCAAGCTCACTGTTCTGGCCCTACAGAAAACACAGTAGAGTAGAAGAGTGCTCTTTTCTCAAAAGCAGAGCTTGTTTCTTGTAAGGCGAGCTAGCGTTTGTTTCCCAGTCCTAAATGGAGTTGAATCATATGCAGTTTCTGGTCCTATGAGCAAGAGTTGTTTTCTGGTAAGAAGAGTCACTATTGAGCTCGCATTGTCATACACAGGGCAAATAGCACTGGTGTCTCTTCTCAGCAAGTACAGTGTATTGGACTGAAGAGGATCTACTGTACTTGTCAGTTTCCTAAGCAGAATTGAACTAGATATGGCCGTGTGTTTAGGAAGCACAGTTTTTTTGTTCTGAGCAAGCTCACTCTTCTGGCACTATAGGAAACACAGTATAGTAGAAGAGTGCTCTTTTCTCAAAAGCAGAGTGTGTTTCTTGTAAGGCGAGCTAGCATTTGTTTCCCAGTCCTAAATGGAGTTGAATCACATGCAGTTTTTGGTCCTACGAGCAAGAGTTGTTTTCTGGTAAGGAAAGTCACTGTTGCTCTCCCAATGCCATACACTGTGAAAATAGCACTCACGTCTGTCCCAGCAAGTACAGTGTATTGGACTGAAGAGGAGCTACTGTTCTTGTCAGTTTCCTAAGCAGAGTTGAACTAGATATGGCCCGTGTGTGTAGGAAGCACAGTTCTTTTGTTCTGAGCAAGCTCACTGTTAGGACCGCATAGGAAACACAGTATAGTAGAAGAGTGCTCTTTTCTGAAAAGCAGAGTGTGTTTCTTGCGGCGAGCTAGCATTTGTTTCTCAGTCCTAAATGGAGATGAATCACATGCAGTTTCTGGTCCTACGAGCAAGAGTTGTTTTCTGGTAAGGAAAGTCACTATTGCGCTCCCTTTGCCATACACAGTGCAAATAGCACTCGCCTCTGTTCCCAGCAAGTACAGTGTATTGGACTGAAGAGGAGCTACTGATCTTGTCAGTTTCCTATGCAGAGTTGAACTAGATATCCCTTGTGTGTAAGAAGCACAGTTCTTTTGTTCTCAGCAAGCTCACTGTTTGGATCCCATAGGAAACACAGTAGACGAGAAGAGTACTCTTTTCTCAAAAGCAGAGTGTGTTTCCTGTAAGGCAAGCTAGCGTTCGTTTCCCAGTTCTAAAAGTAGTTGAATCACATGCAGTTTCTGGTCCTACAAGCAAGAGTTGTTTTCTGGCAAAAGAGTCACTATTGCGCTCCCATTGTCATACACAGGGCAAATAGCACTGGCGTCTGTTCCCAGCATGTACAGTGTATTGTACTGAGGAGGATCTACTGTTCTTGTCAGTTTCCTAAGCAGAATTGAACTAGATATGGCTGTGTGTGTAGGAAGCACACTTCTTTTGTTCTGAGCAAGCTCACTGTTCTTTCCCTACAGGAAACACAGTAGAGTAGAAGAGTGCTCTTTTCTCAAAAGCAGAGTTTGTTTCTTGTAAGGCGAGCTAGCGTTTGTTTCCCAGTCCTAAATGGAGTTGAATCATATGCAGTTTCTGGTCCTACGAGCAAGAGTTGTTTTCTGGTAAGAAGAGTCACTATTGTGCTCCCATTGTCATACACAGGGCAAATAGCACTGGTGTCTCTTCCAGCAAGTACAGTGTATTGGACTGAAGAGGAGCTACTGTTCTTGTCAGTATCCTAAGCAGAGTTGAACTAGATATGGCCCGTGTGTGTAGGAAGCACAGTTCTTTTGTTCTGAGCAAGCTCACTGTTAGGACCCCATAGGAAACACAGTATGGTAGAAGAGTGCTCTTTTCTGAAAAGCAGAGTGTGTTTCTTGTGGCGAGCTAGCATTTGTTTCTCAGTCCTAAATGGAGTTGAATCACATGCAGTTTCTGGTCCTACGAGCAAGAGTTGTTTTCTGGTAAGGAAAGTCACTATTGCGCTCCCTTTGCCATACACAGTGCAAATAGCACTCGCCTCTGTTCCCAGCAAGTACAGTGTATTGGACTGAAGAGGAGCTACTGATCTTGTCAGTTTCCTAAGCAGAGTTGAACTAGATATGGCCCTTGTGTGTAAGAAGCACAGTTCTTTTGTTCTCAGCAAGCTCACTGTTCGGATCCCATAGGAAACACAGTAGAATAGAAGAGTGCTCTTTTCCCAAAAGCAGAGTGTGTTTCTTGTAAGGGGAGCTAGTGTTTGTTTCCCAGTCAGAAGTGGAGTTGAATCCCATGCAGTTTCTGGTCCTACGATCAAGAGTTGTTTTCTGGTAAGAAGAGTCACTATTGCGCTCCCATTGTCATACACAGGGCAAATAGCACTCGTGTCGGTTCCCAGCATGTACAGTGTATTGGACTGAAGAGGAGCTACTGTTCTTGTCAGTTTCCTAAGCAGAATTTATCTAGATATGGCCGTGTGTGTAAGAAGCACAGTTCTTTTGTTCTGAGCATGCTCACTGTTCTGGCCATATAGGAAATACCGTAGAGAAGAAGAGTGCTCTTTTCTCAAAAGCAGAGTGTGTTTCTTGTAAGGCGAGCTAGTGTTTGTTTCCCAGTCCTAAATGGAGTTGAATCACATGCAGTTTCAGTCCTACGAGTAAGAGTTGTTTCCTGGTAAGAGGAGTCTCTATTACTCTCCCATTGCCATACACAGTGCATATAGCTCTCGCGTCTGTTCTCAGCAAGTACAGTGTATTGGACTGAAGCGGAGCTACTGTTCTTGTCAGTTTCCTAAGCAGAGTTGAACTAGATATGCCTGTGTGTGTAGGAAGCACAGTTCTTTTGCTCTTAGCAAGCTCACTGTTCGGACCACATAGAAACCACAGTAGACTAGAAGAGTACTCTTTTCTCAAAAGCAGAGTGTGTTTCCTGTAAGACAAGTTAGCGTTGGTTTCCCAGTCCTAAATGTAATTGAATCACATGCAGTTTCTGGTCCTACAAGCAAGAGTTGTTTTCTGGCAAGAGAGTCACTATTGCGCTCCCATTGTCATACACAGGGCAAATAGCACTGGCGTCTGTTCCCAGCATTTACAGTGTATTGTACTGAGGAGGATCTACTGTTCTTGTCAGTTTCCTAAGCAGAATTGAACTAGATATGGCTGTGTGTGTATGAAGCACAGTTCTTTTGTTCTGAGCAAGCTCACTGTTCTGGCCCTAAAGAAAACACAGTAGAGTAGAAGAGTGCTCTTTTCTCAAAAGCAGAGTTTGTTTCTTGTAAGGCGAGCTAGCGTTTGTTTCCCAGTCCTAAATGGAGTTGAATCACATGCAGTTTCTGGTCCTACGAGCAAGAGTTGTTTTCTGGTAAGAAGAGTCACTATTGTGCTCCCATTGTCATACACAGGGCAAATAGCACTGGTGTCTCTTCCCAGCAAGTACAGTGTATTGGACTGAAGAGAAGCTACTGTACTTGTCAGTTTCCTAAGCAGAATTGAACTAGATATGGCCGTGTGTTTAGGAAGCACAGTTTTTTTGTTCTGAGCAAGCTCACTCTTCTGGCACTATAGGAAACACAGTAGATTAGAAGAGTGCTCTTTTCTCAAAAGCAGAGTGTGTTTCCTGTAAGGCGAGCTAGGCTTTGTTTCCCAGTCCTAAATGGAGTTGAATCACATGCAGTTTTTGGTCCTACGAGCAAGAGTTGTTTTCTGGTATGGAAAGTCACTGTTGCACTCCCAATGCCATACACTGTGAAAATAGCACTCGCGTCTGTTCCCAGCAAGTACAGTGTATTGGACTGAAGAGGAGCTACTGTTCTTGTCAGTTTCCTAAGCAGAGTTGAACTAGATATGGCCCGTGTGTGTACGAAGCACAGTTCTTTTGTTCTGAGCAAGCTCACTGTTAGGACCCCATAGGAAACACAGTATAGTAGAAGAGTGCTCTTTTCTGAAAAGCAGAGTGTGTTTCTTGTGGCGAGCTAGCATTTGTTTCTCAGTCCTAAATGGAGTTGAATCACATGCAGTTTCTGGTCCTACGAGCAAGAGTTGTTTTCTGGTAAGGAAAGTCACTATTGCGCTCCCTTTGCCATACACAGTGCAAATAGCACTCGCGTCTGTTCCCAGCATGTACAGCGTATTGGACTGAAGAGCAGCTACTGTTCTTGTCAGTATCCTAAGCAGAGTTGAACTAGATATGGCCCGTGTGTGTAGGAAGCACAGTTCTTTTGTTCTGACCAAGCTCACTGTTCGGACCCCATAGGAAACCCTGTAGAGTAGAAGAGTGCCCTTTTCTAAAAAGCAGAGTGTGTTTCTTGTAAGGCGAGCTAGCGTTTGTTTCACAGTCATAAACTGAGTTGAATCCCATGAAGTTTCTGTTCCTATGAGCAAGAGTTGTTTTCTGGTAAGAAGAGTCACTATTGCGCTCCCATTGTCATACACAGGACAAATAGCACTGGCGTCTGTTCCCAGCATTTACAGTGTATTGGACTGAAGAGGAGCTAATGTCCTTGTCAGTTTGCTTTGCAGAGTTTACCTAGATATGGCCCGTGTGTGTAGGAAGCACACTTCTTTTGTTCTGAGCAAGCTCACTGTTCTGCCCTATAGGAAACACAGTAAAGTAGAAGAGTGCTCTTTTCCCAAAAGCAGAGTGTGTTTCTTGTAAGGCAAGCTAGGGTATGTTGCCCAGTCAGAAATGGAGTTGAATCCCATGCGGTTTCTGTTCCTATGAGCAAGAGTTGTTTTCTGGTAAGAAGAGTCACTATTGCGCTCCCATTGCAATACACAGTGCAAATAGCACTCGTGTCTGTTCCCAGCAAGTACAGTGTATTGTTTTGAAGATGAGCTACTGTTCTCGTGAGTTTCCTAAGCAGAGTTGAACTAGATATGGCCCGTGTGTGTAGGAATCACAGTTCTTTTGTTCTGAGCAAGCTCACTGTTTGGACCCTATAGGAAACACAGTAGAGTAGAAGAGTGCTCTTTTCTCAAAAGCAGAGTTTGTTTCTTGTAAGGCGAGCTAGCGTTTGTTTCCCAGTCCTAAATGGAGTTTAATCACATGCAGTTTCTCGTCCTACAGGCAAGAGTTGTTTCCTCATAAGAAGAGTCACTATTACTCTCCCATTGCCATACACAGTGCAAATAGCACTCGCGTCTGTTCCCAGCAAGTACAGTGTATTGGACTGAAGCGGAGCTACTGTTCTTGTCAGTTTCCTAAGCAGAGTTGAACAAGATATGCCCGTGTGTAGGAAGCACAGTTCTTTTGCTCTGAGCAAGCTCACTCTTCGGACCCCATAGAAAACACAGTAGAATAGAAGAGTACTCTTTACTCAAAATCAGAGAGTGTTTCCTGTAAGGCGAGCTAGCATTCCTTTCCCAGTCCTAAATGGAGTTGATCACATGCAGTTTCTGGTCCTACGAGCAAGAGTTGTTTTCTGGCAAAAGAGTCACTATTGCGCTCCCATTGTCATACACAGGGCAAATAGAACTGGCGTCTGTTCCCAGCATGTACAGTGTATTGGACTGAAGAGGAGCTACTGTTCTTGTCAGTTTCCTAAGCAGAGTTGTACTAGATATGGCCAGTGTGTGTAGGAAGCACAGTTCTTTTGTTCTGAGCTAGCTCACTGTTCGGACCCCATAGGAAACACATTAGAGTAGAAGAGTGCTCTTTTCTCAAAAGCAGAGTGTGTTTCTTGTAAGGCGAGCTAGTGTTTGTTTCCCAGTCCTAAATGGAGTTGAACCACATGCAGTTTCTGGTCCTACGAGCAAGAGTTGTTTTCTGGTAAGAAGAGTCACTATTGCGCTCCCTTTGTCATACACAGGGCAAATTGCACTAGCGTCTGTTAGCAGCATGTGCAATGTATTGGACTGAAGAGGATCTACTGTTCTTGTCAGTTTCCTAAGCAGAATTGAACTAGACATGGCCCGTGTGTAGGAAGCACAGTTCTTTTGTTATGAGCAAGCTCACTCTTCTGGCCCTATAGGAAACACAGTAGAGTAGAAGTGTGCTCTTTTCTCAAAATCAGAGTGTGTTTCTTGTAAGGTGAGCTAGCAATTGTTTCCCAGTCCTAAATGGAGTTGAAGCACATGCAGTTTTTGGTTTACGAGAAAGATTTGTTTTCTTTGTAAGGAAAGTCACTATTGCGCTCCCATTGCCATACACAGTGCAAATAGCACTCGTGTCTGTTCCCAGCAAGTACAGTGTATTGGACTGAAGAGGAGCTACTGTTCTTGTCAGTTTCCTAAGCAGAGTCGAACTCGATATGGCCCGTGAACAAAGGAAGCACAGTTTTTTGTTCTGAGCAAGCTCACAGTTCTGGCCCTATAGGAAACACAGTAGAGTAGAAGAGTGCTCTTTTCTCAAAAGCAGAGTTTGTTTCTTGAAAGGCGAGCTAGCGTTTTTTTCCCAGTCCTAAATGGAGTTGAATCCCATGCAGTTTCTGGTCCTACGAGCAAGAGTTGTTTTCTGGTAAGAAGAGTCACTATTGTGCTCCCATTGCAATACACAGTGCAAATAGCACTCGCGTCTGTTCCCAGCAAGTACAGTGTATTGTTTTGAAGATGAGCTACTGTTCTCGTGAGTTTCCTAAGCAGAGTTGAACTAGATATGGCCCGTGTGTGTAGGAAGCACAGTTCTTTTGTTCTGAGCAAGCTCACTGTTTGGACCCTATAGGAAACACAGTAGAGTAGAAGAGTGCTCTTTTCTCAAAAGCAGAGTTTGTTTCTTGTAAGGCGAGCTAGCGTTTGTTTACCAGTCCTAAATGGAGTTTAATCACATGCAGTTTCTGGTCCTACGAGCAAGATGTGTTTCCTCGTAAGAAGAGTCACTATTACTCTCCCATTGCCATACACTGTGCAAATAGCACTCGCGTCTGTTCCCAGCAAGTACAGTGTATTGGACTGAAGCGGAGCTACTGTTCTTGTCAGTTTCCTAAGCAGAGTTGAACAAGATATGGCCGTGTGTGTAGGAAGCACAGTTCTTTTGCTCTGAGCAAGCTCACTGTTCGGACCCCATAGAAAACACAGTAGAATAGAAGAGTACTCTTTACTCAAAATCAGGTGTGTTTCCTGTAAGGCGAGCTAGCATTCCTTTCCCAGTCCTAAATGGAGTTGATCACATGCAGTTTCTGGTCCTACGAGCAAGAGTTGTTTTCTGGCAAAAGAGTCACTTTTGCGCTCCCATTGTCATACACAGGGCAAATAGCACTGGCGTCTGTTCCCAGCAAGTACAGTGTATTGGACTGAAGAGGAGCTACTGTTCTTGTAAGTTTCCTAAGCAGAGTTGTACTAGATATGGCCCGTGTGTGTAGAAAGCACAGTTCTTTTGTTCTGAGCTAGCTCACTGTTCGGACCCCATAGGAAACACAGCAGACTAGAAGAGTACTCTTTTCTCAAAAGCAGAGTGTGTTTCCTGTAAGGCAAGCTAGCGTTGGTTTCCCAGTCCTAAATGTAGTTGAATCACATGCAGTTTCTGGTCCTACAAGCAAGAGTTGTTTTCTGGCAAAAGAGTCACTATTGCGCTCCCATTGTCATACACAGGGCAAATAGCACTGGCGTCTGTTCCCAGCATGTACAGTGTATTGTTCTGAGGAGGATCTACTGTTCTTGTCAGTTTCCTAAGCAGAATTGAACTAGATATGGCTGTGTGTGTAGGAAGCACAGTTCTTTTGTTCTGAGCAAGCTCACTGTTCTGGCCCTACAGAAAACACAGTAGAGTAGAAGAGTGCTCTTTTCTCAAAAGCAGAGCTTGTTTCTTGTAAGGCGAGCTAGCGTTTGTTTCCCAGTCCTAAATGGAGTTGAATCATATGCAGTTTCTGGTCCTATGAGCAAGAGTTGTTTTCTGGTAAGAAGAGTCACTATTGAGCTCGCATTGTCATACACAGGGCAAATAGCACTGGTGTCTCTTCTCAGCAAGTACAGTGTATTGGACTGAAGAGGATCTACTGTACTTGTCAGTTTCCTAAGCAGAATTGAACTAGATATGGCCGTGTGTTTAGGAAGCACAGTTTTTTTGTTCTGAGCAAGCTCACTCTTCTGGCACTATAGGAAACACAGTATAGTAGAAGAGTGCTCTTTTCTCAAAAGCAGAGTGTGTTTCTTGTAAGGCGAGCTAGCATTTGTTTCCCAGTCCTAAATGGAGTTGAATCACATGCAGTTTTTGGTCCTACGAGCAAGAGTTGTTTTCTGGTAAGGAAAGTCACTGTTGCTCTCCCAATGCCATACACTGTGAAAATAGCACTCACGTCTGTCCCAGCAAGTACAGTGTATTGGACTGAAGAGGAGCTACTGTTCTTGTCAGTTTCCTAAGCAGAGTTGAACTAGATATGGCCCGTGTGTGTAGGAAGCACAGTTCTTTTGTTCTGAGCAAGCTCACTGTTAGGACCGCATAGGAAACACAGTATAGTAGAAGAGTGCTCTTTTCTGAAAAGCAGAGTGTGTTTCTTGTGGCGAGCTAGCATTTGTTTCTCAGTCCTAAATGGAGATGAATCACATGCAGTTTCTGGTCCTACGAGCAAGAGTTGTTTTCTGGTAAGGAAAGTCACTATTGCGCTCCCTTTGCCATACACAGTGCAAATAGCACTCGCCTCTGTTCCCAGCAAGTACAGTGTATTGGACTGAAGAGGAGCTACTGATCTTGTCAGTTTCCTATGCAGAGTTGAACTAGATATCCCTTGTGTGTAAGAAGCACAGTTCTTTTGTTCTCAGCAAGCTCACTGTTTGGATCCCATAGGAAACACAGTAGACGAGAAGAGTACTCTTTTCTCAAAAGCAGAGTGTGTTTCCTGTAAGGCAAGCTAGCGTTCGTTTCCCAGTCCTAAAAGTAGTTGAATCACATGCAGTTTCTGGTCCTACAAGCAAGAGTTGTTTTCTGGCAAAAGAGTCACTATTGCGCTCCCATTGTCATACACAGGGCAAATAGCACTGGCGTCTGTTCCCAGCATGTACAGTGTATTGTACTGAGGAGGATCTACTGTTCTTGTCAGTTTCCTAAGCAGAATTGAACTAGATATGGCTGTGTGTGTAGGAAGCACACGTCTTTTGTTCTGAGCAAGCTCACTGTTCTTTCCCTACAGGAAACACAGTAGAGTAGAAGAGTGCTCTTTTCTCAAAAGCAGAGTTTGTTTCTTGTAAGGCGAGCTAGCGTTTGTTTCCCAGTCCTAAATGGAGTTGAATCATATGCAGTTTCTGGTCCTACGAGCAAGAGTTGTTTTCTGGTAAGAAGAGTCACTATTGTGCTCCCATTGTCATACACAGGGCAAATAGCACTGGTGTCTCTTCCAGCAAGTACAGTGTATTGGACTGAAGAGGAGCTACTGTTCTTGTCAGTATCCTAAGCAGAGTTGAACTAGATATGGCCCGTGTGTGTAGGAAGCACAGTTCTTTTGTTCTGAGCAAGCTCACTGTTAGGACCCCATAGGAAACACAGTATGGTAGAAGAGTGCTCTTTTCTGAAAAGCAGAGTGTGTTTCTTGTGGCGAGCTAGCATTTGTTTCTCAGTCCTAAATGGAGTTGAATCACATGCAGTTTCTGGTCCTACGAGCAAGAGTTGTTTTCTGGTAAGGAAAGTCACTATTGCGCTCCCTTTGCCATACACAGTGCAAATAGCACTCGCCTCTGTTCCCAGCAAGTACAGTGTATTGGACTGAAGAGGAGCTACTGATCTTGTCAGTTTCCTAAGCAGAATTGAACTAGATATGGCTGTGTGTGTATGAAGCACAGTTCTTTTGTTCTGAGCAAGCTCACTGTTTGGACCCTATAGGAAACAGAGTAGAGTAGAAGAGTGCTCTTTTCTCAAAAGCAGAGTTTGTTTCTTGTAAGGCGAGCTAGCGTTTGTTTCCCAGTCCTAAATGGAGTTTAATCACATGCAGTTTCTGGTCCTACAGGCAAGAGTTGTTTCCTCATAAGAAGAGTCACTATTACTCTCCCATTGCCATACACAGTGCAAATAGCACTCGCGTCTGTTCCCAGCAAGTACAGTGTATTGGACTGAAGCGGAGCTACTGTTCTTGTCAGTTTCCTAAGCAGAGTTGAACAAGATATGCCCGTGTGTAGGAAGCACAGTTCTTTTGCTCTGAGCAAGCTCACTCTTCGGACCCCATAGAAAACACAGTAGAATAGAAGAGTACTCTTTACTCAAAATCAGAGAGTGTTTCCTGTAAGGCGAGCTAGCATTCCTTTCCCAGTCCTAAATGGAGTTGATCACATGCAGTTTCTGGTCCTACGAGCAAGAGTTGTTTTCTGGCAAAAGAGTCACTATTGCGCTCCCATTGTCATACACAGGGCAAATAGAACTGGCGTCTGTTCCCAGCATGTACAGTGTATTGGACTGAAGAGGAGCTACTGTTCTTGTCAGTTTCCTAAGCAGAGTTGTACTAGATATGGCCAGTGTGTGTAGGAAGCACAGTTCTTTTGTTCTGAGCTAGCTCACTGTTCGGACCCCATAGGAAACACAGTAGAGTAGAAGAGTGCTCTTTTCTCAAAAGCAGAGTGTGTTTCTTGTAAGGCGAGCTAGTGTTTGTTTCCCAGTCCTAAATGGAGTTGAACCACATGCAGTTTCTGGTCCTACGAGCAAGAGTTGTTTTCTGGTAAGAAGAGTCACTATTGCGCTCCCTTTGTCATACACAGGGCAAATTGCACTAGCGTCTGTTAGCAGCATGTGCAATGTATTGGACTGAAGAGGATCTACTGTTCTTGTCAGTTTCCTAAGCAGAATTGAACTAGACATGGCCCGTGTGTAGGAAGCACAGTTCTTTTGTTATGAGCAAGCTCACTCTTCTGGCCCTATAGGAAACACAGTAGAGTAGAAGTGTGCTCTTTTCTCAAAATCAGAGTGTGTTTCTTGTAAGGTGAGCTAGCAATTGTTTCCCAGTCCTAAATGGAGTTGAAGCACATGCAGTTTTTGGTTTACGAGAAAGATTTGTTTTCTTTGTAAGGAAAGTCACTATTGCGCTCCCATTGCCATACACAGTGCAAATAGCACTCGTGTCTGTTCCCAGCAAGTACAGTGTATTGGACTGAAGAGGAGCTACTGTTCTTGTCAGTTTCCTAAGCAGAGTCGAACTCGATATGGCCCGTGAACAAAGGAAGCACAGTTTTTTGTTCTGAGCAAGCTCACAGTTCTGGCCCTATAGGAAACACAGTAGAGTAGAAGAGTGCTCTTTTCTCAAAAGCAGAGTTTGTTTCTTGAAAGGCGAGCTAGCGTTTTTTTCCCAGTCCTAAATGGAGTTGAATCCCATGCAGTTTCTGGTCCTACGAGCAAGAGTTGTTTTCTGGTAAGAAGAGTCACTATTGTGCTCCCATTGCAATACACAGTGCAAATAGCACTCGCGTCTGTTCCCAGCAAGTACAGTGTATTGTTTTGAAGATGAGCTACTGTTCTCGTGAGTTTCCTAAGCAGAGTTGAACTAGATATGGCCCGTGTGTGTAGGAAGCACAGTTCTTTTGTTCTGAGCAAGCTCACTGTTTGGACCCTATAGGAAACACAGTAGAGTAGAAGAGTGCTCTTTTCTCAAAAGCAGAGTTTGTTTCTTGTAAGGCGAGCTAGCGTTTGTTTACCAGTCCTAAATGGAGTTTAATCACATGCAGTTTCTGGTCCTACGAGCAAGATGTGTTTCCTCGTAAGAAGAGTCACTATTACTCTCCCATTGCCATACACTGTGCAAATAGCACTCGCGTCTGTTCCCAGCAAGTACAGTGTATTGGACTGAAGCGGAGCTACTGTTCTTGTCAGTTTCCTAAGCAGAGTTGAACAAGATATGGCCGTGTGTGTAGGAAGCACAGTTCTTTTGCTCTGAGCAAGCTCACTCTTCGGACCCCATAGAAAACACAGTAGAATAGAAGAGTACTCTTTACTCGAAATCAGGTGTGTTTCCTGTAAGGCGAGCTAGCATTCCTTTCCCAGTCCTAAATGGAGTTGATCACATGCAGTTTCTGGTCCTACGAGCAAGAGTTGTTTTCTGGCAAAAGAGTCACTTTTGCGCTCCCATTGTCATACACAGGGCAAATAGCACTGGCGTCTGTTCCCAGCAAGTACAGTGTATTGGACTGAAGAGGAGCTACTGTTCTTGTAAGTTTCCTAAGCAGAGTTGTACTAGATATGGCCCGTGTGTGTAGAAAGCACAGTTCTTTTGTTCTGAGCTAGCTCACTGTTCGGACCCCATAGGAAACACAGCAGACTAGAAGAGTACTCTTTTCTCAAAAGCAGAGTGTGTTTCCTGTAAGGCAAGCTAGCGTTGGTTTCCCAGTCCTAAATGTAGTTGAATCACATGCAGTTTCTGGTCCTACAAGCAAGAGTTGTTTTCTGGCAAAAGAGTCACTATTGCGCTCCCATTGTCATACACAGGGCAAATAGCACTGGCGTCTGTTCCCAGCATGTACAGTGTATTGTTCTGAGGAGGATCTACTGTTCTTGTCAGTTTCCTAAGCAGAATTGAACTAGATATGGCTGTGTGTGTAGGAAGCACAGTTCTTTTGTTCTGAGCAAGCTCACTGTTCTGGCCCTACAGAAAACACAGTAGAGTAGAAGAGTGCTCTTTTCTCAAAAGCAGAGCTTGTTTCTTGTAAGGCGAGCTAGCGTTTGTTTCCCAGTCCTAAATGGAGTTGAATCATATGCAGTTTCTGGTCCTATGAGCAAGAGTTGTTTTCTGGTAAGAAGAGTCACTATTGAGCTCGCATTGTCATACACAGGGCAAATAGCACTGGTGTCTCTTCTCAGCAAGTACAGTGTATTGGACTGAAGAGGATCTACTGTACTTGTCAGTTTCCTAAGCAGAATTGAACTAGATATGGCCGTGTGTTTAGGAAGCACAGTTTTTTTGTTCTGAGCAAGCTCACTCTTCTGGCACTATAGGAAACACAGTATAGTAGAAGAGTGCTCTTTTCTCAAAAGCAGAGTGTGTTTCTTGTAAGGCGAGCTAGCATTTGTTTCCCAGTCCTAAATGGAGTTGAATCACATGCAGTTTTTGGTCCTACGAGCAAGAGTTGTTTTCTGGTAAGGAAAGTCACTGTTGCTCTCCCAATGCCATACACTGTGAAAATAGCACTCACGTCTGTCCCAGCAAGTACAGTGTATTGGACTGAAGAGGAGCTACTGTTCTTGTCAGTTTCCTAAGCAGAGTTGAACTAGATATGGCCCGTGTGTGTAGGAAGCACAGTTCTTTTGTTCTGAGCAAGCTCACTGTTAGGACCGCATAGGAAACACAGTATAGTAGAAGAGTGCTCTTTTCTGAAAAGCAGAGTGTGTTTCTTGCGGCGAGCTAGCATTTGTTTCTCAGTCCTAAATGGAGATGAATCACATGCAGTTTCTGGTCCTACGAGCAAGAGTTGTTTTCTGGTAAGGAAAGTCACTATTGCGCTCCCTTTGCCATACACAGTGCAAATAGCACTCGCCTCTGTTCCCAGCAAGTACAGTGTATTGGACTGAAGAGGAGCTACTGATCTTGTCAGTTTCCTATGCAGAGTTGAACTAGATATCCCTTGTGTGTAAGAAGCACAGTTCTTTTGTTCTCAGCAAGCTCACTGTTTGGATCCCATAGGAAACACAGTAGACGAGAAGAGTACTCTTTTCTCAAAAGCAGAGTGTGTTTCCTGTAAGGCAAGCTAGCGTTCGTTTCCCAGTCCTAAAAGTAGTTGAATCACATGCAGTTTCTGGTCCTACAAGCAAGAGTTGTTTTTTGGCAAAAGAGTCACTATTGCGCTCCCATTGTCATACACAGGGCAAATAGCACTGGCGTCTGTTCCCAGCATGTACAGTGTATTGTACTGAGGAGGATCTACTGTTCTTGTCAGTTTCCTAAGCAGAATTGAACTAGATATGGCTGTGTGTGTAGGAAGCACACTTCTTTTGTTCTGAGCAAGCTCACTGTTCTTTCCCTACAGGAAACACAGTAGAGTAGAAGAGTGCTCTTTTCTCAAAAGCAGAGTTTGTTTCTTGTAAGGCGAGCTAGTGTTTGTTTCCCAGTCCTAAATGGAGTTGAATCATATGCAGTTTCTGGTCCTACGAGCAAGAGTTGTTTTCTGGTAAGAAGAGTCACTATTGTGCTCCCATTGTCATACACAGGGCAAATAGCACTGGTGTCTCTTCCAGCAAGTACAGTGTATTGGACTGAAGAGGAGCTACTGTTCTTGTCAGTATCCTAAGCAGAGTTGAACTAGATATGGCCCGTGTGTGTAGGAAGCACAGTTCTTTTGTTCTGAGCAAGCTCACTGTTAGGACCCCATAGGAAACACAGTATGGTAGAAGAGTGCTCTTTTCTGAAAAGCAGAGTGTGTTTCTTGTGGCGAGCTAGCATTTGTTTCTCAGTCCTAAATGGAGTTGAATCACATGCAGTTTCTGGTCCTACGAGCAAGAGTTGTTTTCTGGTAAGGAAAGTCACTATTGCGCTCCCTTTGCCATACACAGTGCAAATAGCACTCGCCTCTGTTCCCAGCAAGTACAGTGTATTGGACTGAAGAGGAGCTACTGATCTTGTCAGTTTCCTAAGCAGAGTTGAACTAGATATGGCCCTTGTGTGTAAGAAGCACAGTTCTTTTGTTCTCAGCAAGCTCACTGTTCGGATCCCATAGGAAACACAGTAGAATAGAAGAGTGCTCTTTTCCCAAAAGCAGAGTGTGTTTCTTGTAAGGGGAGCTAGTGTTTGTTTCCCAGTCAGAAGTGGAGTTGAATCCCATGCAGTTTCTGGTCCTACGATCAAGAGTTGTTTTCTGGTAAGAAGAGTCACTATTGCGCTCCCTTTGTCATACACAGGGCAAATAGCACTCGTGTCGGTTCCCAGCATGTACAGTGTATTGGACTGAAGAGGAGCTACTGTTCTTGTCAGTTTCCTAAGCAGAATTTATCTAGATATGGCCGTGTGTGTAAGAAGCACAGTTCTTTTGTTCTGAGCATGCTCACTGTTCTGGCCATATAGGAAATACCGTAGAGAAGAAGAGTGCTCTTTTCTCAAAAGCAGAGTGTGTTTCTTGTAAGGCGAGCTAGTGTTTGTTTCCCAGTCCTAAATGGAGTTGAATCACATGCAGTTTCAGTCCTACGAGTAAGAGTTGTTTCCTGGTAAGAAGAGTCTCTATTACTCTCCCATTGCCATACACAGTGCATATAGCTCTCGCGTCTGTTCTCAGCAAGTACAGTGTATTGGACTGAAGCGGAGCTACTGTTCTTGTCAGTTTCCTAAGCAGAGTTGAACTAGATATGCCTGTGTGTGTAGGAAGCACAGTTCTTTTGCTCTTAGCAAGCTCACTGTTCGGACCACATAGAAACCACAGTAGACTAGAAGAGTACTCTTTTCTCAAAAGCAGAGTGTGTTTCCTGTAAGACAAGTTAGCGTTGGTTTCCCAGTCCTAAATGTAATTGAATCACATGCAGTTTCTGGTCCTACAAGCAAGAGTTGTTTTCTGGCAAGAGAGTCACTATTGCGCTCCCATTGTCATACACAGGGCAAATAGCACTGGCGTCTGTTCCCAGCATTTACAGTGTATTGTACTGAGGAGGATCTACTGTTCTTGTCAGTTTCCTAAGCAGAATTGAACTAGATATGGCTGTGTGTGTATGAAGCACAGTTCTTTTGTTCTGAGCAAGCTCACTGTTCTGGCCCTAAAGAAAACACAGTAGAGTAGAAGAGTGCTCTTTTCTCAAAAGCAGAGTTTGTTTCTTGTAAGGCGAGCTAGCGTTTGTTTCCCAGTCCTAAATGGAGTTGAATCACATGCAGTTTCTGGTCCTACGAGCAAGAGTTGTTTTCTGGTAAGAAGAGTCACTATTGTGCTCCCATTGTCATACACAGGGCAAATAGCACTGGTGTCTCTTCCCAGCAAGTACAGTGTATTGGACTGAAGAGAAGCTACTGTACTTGTCAGTTTCCTAAGCAGAATTGAACTAGATATGGCCGTGTGTTTAGGAAGCACAGTTTTTTTGTTCTGAGCAAGCTCACTCTTCTGGCACTATAGGAAACACAGTAGATTAGAAGAGTGCTCTTTTCTCAAAAGCAGAGTGTGTTTCCTGTAAGGCGAGCTAGGCTTTGTTTCCCAGTCCTAAATGGAGTTGAATCACATGCAGTTTTTGGTCCTACGAGCAAGAGTTGTTTTCTGGTATGGAAAGTCACTGTTGCACTCCCAATGCCATACACTGTGAAAATAGCACTCGCGTCTGTTCCCAGCAAGTACAGTGTATTGGACTGAAGAGGAGCTACTGTTCTTGTCAGTTTCCTAAGCAGAGTTGAACTAGATATGGCCCGTGTGTGTACGAAGCACAGTTCTTTTGTTCTGAGCAAGCTCACTGTTAGGACCCCATAGGAAACACAGTATAGTAGAAGAGTGCTCTTTTCTGAAAAGCAGAGTGTGTTTCTTGTGGCGAGCTAGCATTTGTTTCTCAGTCCTAAATGGAGTTGAATCACATGCAGTTTCTGGTCCTACGAGCAAGAGTTGTTTTCTGGTAAGGAAAGTCACTATTGCGCTCCCTTTGCCATACACAGTGCAAATAGCACTCGCGTCTGTTCCCAGCATGTACAGCGTATTGGACTGAAGAGCAGCTACTGTTCTTGTCAGTATCCTAAGCAGAGTTGAACTAGATATGGCCCGTGTGTGTAGGAAGCACAGTTCTTTTGTTCTGACCAAGCTCACTGTTCGGACCCCATAGGAAACCCTGTAGAGTAGAAGAGTGCCCTTTTCTAAAAAGCAGAGTGTGTTTCTTGTAAGGCGAGCTAGCGTTTGTTTCACAGTCATAAACTGAGTTGAATCCCATGAAGTTTCTGTTCCTATGAGCAAGAGTTGTTTTCTGGTAAGAAGAGTCACTATTGCGCTCCCATTGTCATACACAGGACAAATAGCACTGGCGTCTGTTCCCAGCATTTACAGTGTATTGGACTGAAGAGGAGCTAATGTCCTTGTCAGTTTGCTTTGCAGAGTTTACCTAGATATGGCCCGTGTGTGTAGGAAGCACACTTCTTTTGTTCTGAGCAAGCTCACTGTTCTGCCCTATAGGAAACACAGTAAAGTAGAAGAGTGCTCTTTTCGCAAAAGCAGAGTGTGTTTCTTGTAAGGCAAGCTAGGGTATGTTGCCCAGTCAGAAATGGAGTTGAATCCCATGCGGTTTCTGTTCCTATGAGCAAGAGTTGTTTTCTGGTAAGAAGAGTCACTATTGCGCTCCCATTGCAATACACAGTGCAAATAGCACTCGTGTCTGTTCCCAGCAAGTACAGTGTATTGTTTTGAAGATGAGCTACTGTTCTCGTGAGTTTCCTAAGCAGAGTTGAACTAGATATGGCCCGTGTGTGTAGGAATCACAGTTCTTTTGTTCTGAGCAAGCTCACTGTTTGGACCCTATAGGAAACACAGTAGAGTAGAAGAGTGCTCTTTTCTCAAAAGCAGAGTTTGTTTCTTGTAAGGCGAGCTAGCGTTTGTTTCCCAGTCCTAAATGGAGTTTAATCACATGCAGTTTCTGGTCCTACAGGCAAGAGTTGTTTCCTCATAAGAAGAGTCACTATTACTCTCCCATTGCCATAAACAGTGCAAATAGCACTCGCGTCTGTTCCCAGCAAGTACAGTGTATTGGACTGAAGCGGAGCTACTGTTCTTGTCAGTTTCCTAAGCAGAGTTGAACAAGATATGCCCGTGTGTAGGAAGCACAGTTCTTTTGCTCTGAGCAAGCTCACTCTTCGGACCCCATAGAAAACACAGTAGAATAGAAGAGTACTCTTTACTCAAAATCAGAGAGTGTTTCCTGTAAGGCGAGCTAGCATTCCTTTCCCAGTCCTAAATGGAGTTGATCACATGCAGTTTCTGGTCCTACGAGCAAGAGTTGTTTTCTGGCAAAAGAGTCACTATTGCGCTCCCATTGTCATACACAGGGCAAATAGAACTGGCGTCTGTTCCCAGCATGTACAGTGTATTCGACTGAAGAGGAGCTACTGTTCTTGTCAGTTTCCTAAGCAGAGTTGTACTAGATATGGCCAGTGTGTGTAGGAAGCACAGTTCTTTTGTTCTGAGCTAGCTCACTGTTCGGACCCCATAGGAAACACAGTAGAGTAGAAGAGTGCTCTTTTCTCAAAAGCAGAGTGTGTTTCTTGTAAGGCGAGCTAGTGTTTGTTTCCCAGTCCTAAATGGAGTTGAACCACATGCAGTTTCTGGTCCTACGAGCAAGAGTTGTTTTCTGGTAAGAAGAGTCACTATTGCGCTCCCTTTGTCATACACAGGGCAAATTGCACTAGCGTCTGTTAGCAGCATGTGCAATGTATTGGACTGAAGAGGATCTACTGTTCTTGTCAGTTTCCTAAGCAGAATTGAACTAGACATGGCCCGTGTGTAGGAAGCACAGTTCTTTTGTTATGAGCAAGCTCACTCTTCTGGCCCTATAGGAAACACAGTAGAGTAGAAGTGTGCTCTTTTCTCAAAATCAGAGTGTGTTTCTTGTAAGGTGAGCTAGCAATTGTTTCCCAGTCCTAAATGGAGTTGAAGCACATGCAGTTTTTGGTTTACGAGAAAGATTTGTTTTCTTTGTAAGGAAAGTCACTATTGCGCTCCCATTGCCATACACAGTGCAAATAGCACTCGTGTCTGTTCCCAGCAAGTACAGTGTATTGGACTGAAGAGGAGCTACTGTTCTTGTCAGTTTCCTAAGCAGAGTCGAACTCGATATGGCCCGTGAACAAAGGAAGCACAGTTTTTTGTTCTGAGCAAGCTCACAGTTCTGGCCCTATAGGAAACACAGTAGAGTAGAAGAGTGCTCTTTTCTCAAAAGCAGAGTTTGTTTCCTGAAAGGGGAGCTAGCGTTTTTTTCCCAGTCCTAAATGGAGTTGAATCCCATGCAGTTTCTGGTCCTACGAGCAAGAGTTGTTTTCTGGTAAGAAGAGTCACTATTGTGCTCCCATTGCAATACACAGTGCAAATAGCACTCGCGTCTCTTCCCAGCAAGTACAGTGTATTGGACTGAAGAGGATCTACTGTCCTTGTCAGTTTCCTAAGCAGAGTTGAACTAGATACGGCCCGTGTGTGCAGGAAGCACAGTTCATTTGTTCTGAGCAAGCTCACTGTTCAGACCCCATAGGAAACACAGTAGAGAAGAAGAGTGCTCTTTTCTGAAAAGCAGAGTGTGTTTCTTGTAAGGCAAGCTAGAGTTTGTTTCCCAGTCCTAAAAGGAGTTGAATCACATGCAGTTTTTGGTCCTACAAGCAAGAGTTGTTTTCTAGAAAGAAGAGTCACTATTGTGCTCCCATTGCCGTAGACAGTGCAAATAGCACTCGCGTCTGTTCCCAGCAAGTACAGTGTATTGGACTGAAGAGGAGCTACTGATCTTGTCAGTTTCCTAAGCAGAGTTGAACTGGATATGGCCCGTGTATGTAGGATGCACAGTTCTTTTGTTCTGAGCAAGCTCACTTTTCGAACCCCATAGGAAACACATTAGATTGAAGAGTGCTCTTTTCTAAAAAGCAGAGTGTGTTTCTTGTAAGGGGAGCTAGCGTTTGTTTCCCAGTCCTAAATGGAGTTGAATCACATGCAGTTTCTGGTCCTATGAGCAAGAGTTGTTCTCTGGTAAGAAGAGTCACTATTGCGCTCCCATTGTCATACACAGGGCAAATAGCACTAGCGTATGTTAGCACCATGTACACTGTATTCGACTGAAGAGGATCTAGTGTTCTTGTCAGTTTCCTAAGCAGAATTGAACTAGACATGGCCCGTGTGTGCAGGAAGCACAGTTCTTTTGTTCTGAGCAAGCTCACTGTTCTGGCCCTATAGGAAACACAGTAGAGTAGAAGAGTGCTCCTTTCTCAAAAGCAGAGTGTGTTTCTTGTAAGGTGAGATAGCGATTGTTTCCCAGTCCTAAGTGGAGTTGAGACACATGCAGTTTTTGGTCCTACGAGCAAGAGTTGTTTTCTGGTAAGGAAAGTTACTATTGCGCTCCTATTGCCATACAGAGTGCAAATAGCACTCACGTCTGTTCCCAGCAAGTACAGTGTATTGTTTTGAAGAGTAGCAACTGTTCTCATGAGTTTCCTAAGCAGAGTGTAACTAGATATGGCCCGTGTGTGTAGGAAGCACAGTTCTTTTGTTCTGAGCAAGCTCACTGTTCGGACCCCATAGGAAACACAGTGGACTAGAAGAGTGCTCTTTTCTCAAAAGCAGAGTGTGTTTCTTGTAAGGCGAGCTAGAGTTTGTTTCCCAGTCCTAAATGGAGTTTAATCACATGCAGTTTCTGGTAATACGAGCAAGAGTTGTTTCCTGGTAAGAAGAGTGACTATTACTCTCCCATTGCCATACACAGTGCAAATAGCACTCCCGTCTGTTCCCAGCAAGTACAGTGTATTGGACTGAAGCAGAACTACTGTTCTTGTCAGTTTCCTAAGCAAGTTGAACAAGATATGCCCGTCTGTGTAGGAAGCACAGTTCTTTTGCTCTGAGCAAGCTCACTGTTTGGACCCCATAGAAAACACAGTAGAATAGAAGAGTACTCTTTACTCAAAAGCAGAGTGTGTTTCCTGTAAGGCGAGCTAGCGTTCCTTTCGCAGTCCTAAATGGAGTTGATCACATGCAGTTTCTGGACCTACGAGCAAGAGTTGTTTCTGGTAAGGAAAGTCACTGTTGCACTCCCAATGCCATACACAGTGAAAATAGCACTGGCGTCTGTTCCCAGCAAGTACAGTGTATTGGACTGAAGAGGAGCTACAGCTCTTGTCAGTTTCCTAAGCAGAGTTGAAGTAGATATGGCCCGTGTGTGTAGGAAGCACAGTTCTTTTGTTCTGAGCAAGCTCACTGTTCGGACCCCATAGGAAACACAGTAGAGTAGAAGAGTGCCCTTTTCCCAAAAGCAGAGTGTGTTTCTTGTAAGGCGATCTAGCGTTTGTTTCCCAGTCGTAAATGGAGTTGAAGCCCATGTAGTTTCTATTCCTACGAGCAAGAGTTGTTTTCTGGTATGAAGAGTCACCATTGCGCTCCCATTGCTATACACAGTGCAAATAGCACTCGCGTCTGTTCCCAGCAAGTACAGTGTATTGGACTGAAGAGGAGCTACTGTTCTTGTATGTTTCCTAAGCAGAGTTGTACTAGATATGGCCCGTGAGTGTAGGAAGCAAAGTTCTTTTGTTCTGAGCTAGCTCACTGTTCGGACCCCATAGGCAACACTGTAGTGTAGAAGAGTGCTCTTTTCTCAAAAGCAGAGTGTGTTTCTTGTAAGACGAGCTAGCGTTTGTTTCCCAGTCCTAAATGGAGTTGAATCACATGCAGTTTTTGGTTTACGAGCAAGAGTTGTTTTCTGGTAAGGAAAGTCACTATTGCGCTCCCATTGCCATACACATTGCAAATAGCACTCGCGCCTGTTCCCACCAAGTACAGTGTGTTGGACAGAAGAGGAGCTACTGTTCTTGTCAGTTTCCTAAGCAGAGTTGAACTAGATATGGCCCGTTTGTGTAGGAATCACAGTTCATTTGTTCTGAGCAAGCTCACTGTTAGGACCCCATAGGAAACACAGTAGAGTAGAAGAGTGCTCTTTTCTCAAAAGCAGAGTGTGTTTCTTGTAAGGCGACCTAGCGTTTTTTTTCCCAGTCCTAAATGGAGTTGAATCTCATGTAGTTTCTGTTCGTACGAGCAAGAGTTGTTTTCTGGTAATAAGAGTCACTATTGCACTCCCATTGCCGTAGACAGTGCAAATAGCACTCGGGGTCTGTTCCCAGCAAGTACAGTGTATTGGACTGAAGAGGAGCTACTGATCTTGTCAGTTTCCTAAGCAGAGTTGAAATGGATATGGCCCGTGTATGTAGGAAGCACAGTTCTTTTGTTCTTAGCAAGCTCACTGTTCAGACCCCAGAGGAAACACAGTAGAGTAGAAGAGTGCTCTTTTCTCAAAAGCAGAGTGTGTTTCTTGTAAGGCGAGCAAGGGTTTGTTTCCCAGTCCTAAATTGAGTTGAATTACATGCAGTTTCTGGTCCTATGAGCAAGAGTTGTTTTCTGGTAAGAAGAGTCACTATTGCACTCCCATTGTCATACACAGGGCAAATAGCACTAGCGTCTGTTAGCACCATGTACAGTGTATTCGACTGAAGATGGTCTAGTGTTCTTGTCAGTTTCCTAAGCAGAATTGAACTAGACATGGCCCGTGTGTAGGAAGCACAGTTTTTTTGTTCTGAGCAAGCTCACTGTTCGGACCCCATAGAAAACACAGTAGAATAGAAGAGTACTCTTTACTCAAAAGCAGAGTGTGTTTCCTCTAAGGCGAGCTAGCGTTCCTTTCGCAGTCCTAAATGGAGTTGAATCCCATGCAGTTTCTGGTCCTACGAGCAAGAGTTGTTTTCTGGCAAAAGAGTCACTATTGCGCTCCCATTGTCATACACAGGGCAAATAGCACTGGCGTCTGTTCCCAGCATGTACAGTGTATTGTACTGAGGAGGATCTACTGTTCTTGTCAGTTTCCTAGGCAGAATTGAATTAGATATGCCTGTGTGTGTAGAAAGCACAATTCTATTTTTCTGAGCCAGCTCACAGTTCTGGCACTATAGGAAACACAGTAGAGTAGAAGAGTGTCTTTTCTCAAAAGCAGAGTTTGTTTCTTGTAAGGCGAGCTAGCATTTTTTTCCCAGTCCGAAAGGGAGTTGAATCACATGCAGTTTCTGGTCCTACGAGCAAGAGTTGTTTTCTGGTAAGAAGAGTCACTATTGTGCTCCCTTTGTCATACAAAGGGCAAATAGCACTGGCCTCTGTTCCCAGCAAGTACAGTGTATTGGACTGAAGAGGATCTACTGTAGTTGTTAGTTTCCTAAGCAGAATTGAACTAGATATGAACTTGTTTTAGGAAACACAGTTCATTTGTTCTGAGCAAGCTCACTCTTCTGGCCCTACAGGAAACACAGTAGATTAGAAGAGTGCTCTTTTCTCAAAAGCAGAGTGTGTTTCTTGTAAGGCGAGCTAGCGTTTGTTTCCCAGTCCTAAATGGATTTGAATCACATGCAGTTTCTGGTCCTACGAGCAAGAGTAGTTTTCTGGTAAGAAGAGTCACTATTGTGCTCCCATTTTAATACACAGGGCAAATAGCACACACGTCTGGTCCCAGCAAGTACAGTGTATTGGACTGAAGAGAAGCTACTGTTCTTGTGAGTTTCCTAAGCAGAATTGAACTAGATATGACCGTGTGTGTAGGAAGCACAGTTCTTTTGTTCTGAGCAAGCTCTCTTTTCGGACCCCATAGGAAACACAGTAAAGCAGAAGAGTGCTCTTTTCTGAAAAGCAGAATGTGTTTCTTGTAAGGCGAGCTAGCGTTTATTTTCCAGTTCTAAATGGAGTTGAATCACATGCAGTTTTTGGTCCTACGAGCAAGAGTTGTTTTCTGGTAAAGAAAGTCACTATTGCGCTCCCATTGCCATACACAGTTCAAATAGCACTCTCGTCTGTTCACAGCAAGTACAGTGTATTGGACTGAAGAGGAGCTCTTTTCTTGTCAGTTTCCTAAGCAGTGTTGAACTAGATATGGCCCGTGTGTGTAGGAAGCACAGTTCTTTTGTTCTGAGCAAGCTCACTGTTCGGACCCCATAGGAAACACAGTAGAGTAGAAGAGTGCTCTTTTCTCAAAAGCAGAGTGTGTTTCTTGTAAGACGAGCTAGCGTTTGTTTCCCAGTCCTAAATGGAGTTGAATCACATGCAGTTTTTGGTTTACGAGCAAGAGTTGTTTTCTGGTAAGGAAAGTCACTATTGCGCTCCCATTGCCATACACATTGCAAATAGCACTCGCATCTGTTCCCACCAAGTACAGTGTGTTGGACAGAAGAGGAGCTACTGTTCTTGTCAGTTTCCTAAGCAGAGTTGAACTAGATATGGCCCGTGTACGTAGGAAGCACAGTTCTTTTGTTCTGAGCAACCTCACTGTTCGGACCACATAGGAAACACAGTAGAGTAGAAGAGTGCTCTTTTCTCAAAAGCAGAGTGTGTTTCATGTAAGACGAGCTAGCGTTTGTTTCCCAGTCCTAAATGGAGTTGAATCACATGCAGTTTCTTGTCCTACGAGCAAGAGTTGTTTTCTGGTAAGAAGAGTCACTATTGTGCTCCCATTGTCATGCACAGGGCAAATAGCACTGCTGTCGGTTCCCAGCATGTACAGTGTATGGGACTAAAGAAGATCTACTGTTCTTCTCAGTTTCCTAAGCAGAATTGATCTAGATATGGCCGTGTGTGTAAGAAGCACAGTTCTTTTGTTCTGAGCAAGCTCACTGTTCTGGTCATATAGGAAACACAGTAGAGTAGAAGAGTGCTCTTTTATCAAAAGCAGAGTCTCTTTTTTGTAAGGCGAGCTATCGATTATTTCCCAGTTCTAAGTGGAGTTGAATCACATGCAGTTTTCGGTCCTACGAGCAAGAGTTGTTTTCTGGTAAGAAGAGTCACTATTGCGCTCCCATGGACATACACAGTGCAAATAACCCTCGCGTCTGTTCCCAGCAAGTACAGTGTATTGGACTGAAGAGGAGCTACTGTTCTTGTCAGTTTCCTAAGCAGAATTGAACTAGATATGGCCGTGTGTGTAGGAAGCACAATTCTTTTGTTCTGAGCAAGCTCACTGTTTGGACCCCTTCGGAAACACAGTAGAGTGGAAGAGTGCTCTTTTCTCAAAAGCAGAGTGTGTTTCTTATAAGGCGAGCTAGCGTTTATTTCCCAGTTCTAAATGGAGTTGAATCACATGCAGTTTTTAGTCCTACGAGCAAGAGTTGTTTTCTGGTAAGGAAAGTCACTATTGCGCTCCCATTGTCAATCACAGTGCAAATAGCATTCGCGTCTGTTCACAGCAAGTACAGTGTATTGGACTGAAGAGGAGCATTTTTCTTGTCAGTTTCCTAAGCAGAGTAGAACTAGATATGGCCTGTGTGTGTAGGAAGCACAGTTCTTTTGTTCTGAGCAGGCTCACTGTTCGGACCCCATAGGAAACACAGTAGAGTAGAAGACTGCTCTTTTCTCAAAAGCAGAGTGTGTTTCTTGTAAGGCGAGCTAGCGTTTGTTTCCCAGTCCTAAATGGAGTTGAATCACATGCAGTTTTTGGTCCCACGAGCAAGAGTTGTTTTCCGGTAAGAAGAGTCACCATTGCGCTCCCATTGCCATACACAGTGCAAATAGCACTAGCGTCTGTTCCCATGAAGTACTGTGTATTGGACAGAGGAGTAGCTACTGTTCTTGTTAGTTTCCTAAGCAGAGTTGAACTAGATATGGCCCGTGTGTGTAGGAAGCACAGTTCTTTTGTTCTGAGCAAGCTCACTGTTCTGACCATATAGGAAACACAGTAGAGTAGAAGCGTGCTCTTTTCTCAAAAGCAGAGTCTGTTTCTTGTAAGGCGAGCTAGCATTTATTTCCCAGTTCTAAATGGAGTTGAATCACATGCAGTTTTCGGTCCTGCAAGCAAGAATTTTTTTCTGGGAAGGAAAGTCACAATTGAGTTCCCATTACCATAAACAGTGTAAATAGCACTCGCGTCTGTTCCCAGCAAGTACAGTGTATTGGATTGAAGAGGAGCTACAGCTCTTGTCAGTTTCCTAAGCAGAGTTGAAGTAGATATGGCCCTTGTGTGTAGGAAGCACAGTTCTTTTGTTCTGAGCAAGTTCACTGTTAGGACCCCATAGGAAACACAGTATAGTAGAAGAGTGCTCTTTTCTCAAAACCAGAGTGTGTTTCTTGTAAGGCGAGCTAGCGTTTGTTTCCCAGTCCTAAATGGAGTTGAATCTCATGCAGTTTCTGGTCCTACGAGCAAGAGTTGTTTTCTGGTAAGGAAAGTCACTATTGGGCTTTCATTGCCATACACAGTGCAAATAGCACTCGCGTCTGTTCCCAGCAAGTACAGTGTATAGGACTGAAGAGGAGCTACTGTTCTTGTCAGTTTCCTAAGCAGAGTTGAACTAGATATGGCCCGTGTACGTAGGAAGCAAAATTCATTTGTTCTGATCAAGCTCACTGTTCAGACCCCATAGGAAACAGTGTAGATTAGAAGAGTGCTCTTTTCTCAAAAGCAGAGTATGTTTCTTGTAAGGGGAGCTAGTGATTGTTTCCCAGTCAGAAATGGAGTTGAATCACATGCAGTTTCTGGTCCTACGAGCAGAGTTGTTTTCTGGTAAGGAATCACTATTGCGGTCCCATTGCCATACACAGTGCAAATAGCACTCGCGTCTGTTCCCAGCAAGTACATTGTATTGGACTGAAGAGGAGCTACTGTTCTTGTCAGTTTCATAAGCAGAGTTGAACTAGATATGGCCAGTGTGTGTAGGAAGCACAGTTCTTTTGTTCTGAGGAAGCTCACTGTTCTGGTCCCATAGGAAAAACAGTAGAGTAGAAGAGTGCTCTTTTCTCAAAAGCAGAGTGTGTTTCTTGTAGGGCGAGCTAGCGTTTGTTTCCCAGTCTTAAATGGAGTTGAATCCCATGCAGTTTCTGGTCCTACAAGCAAGAGTTGTTTTCTGGTAAGAAGAGTCACTATTGTGCTCTCATTTTCATACACAGGGCAAATAGCACTCGCGTCTGTCCCCAGCATGTAAAGTGTATTGGACTGAAGAGAATCTACTGTTTTTGTCAGGTTCCTAAGCAGAAGTTAACTAGGTATGGCCGTGTGTGTAGGAAGCACACTTCTTTTGTTCTGAGCAAGCTCTTTGTTCGGACGCCATAGGAAACACAGTAGAGTACAAGAGTGCTCTTTTCTCAAAAGCAGAGTGTGTTTCTTGTAAGGCGAGCTAGCGTTTGTTTCCCAGTCCTAAATGGAGTTGAATCACATGCAGTTTCTGGTCCTACGAGCAAGAGTTGTTTTCTGATAAGAAGAGTCACTATTGCGCTCCCATTTTCATACACAGGGCAAATAGCACACGCATCTGGTCCCAGCAAGTACAGTGTATTGGACTGAAGAGGAGCTACTGTTCTTGTAAGTTTCCTAAGCAGAATTGATCTAGATATGGCCGTGTGTGTAGGAAGCACAGTTCTTTTGTTCTGAGCAAGCTCACTGCTCGGACCTCATAGGAAACACAGTAAAGTAGAAGAGTGCTCTTTTCGCAAAAGCAGAGTGTGTTTCTTGTAAAAAGAGCTAGTGTTTGTTTCCCAGTCCTAAATGGAGTTGAATCACATGCAGTTTTTGGTTTACGAGGAAGAGTTTTTTTCTGGTAAGGAAAGTCACTATTCCGCTCCCATTGCCATACACATTGCAAATAGCACTCGCGTTTGTTCCCAACCAAGTACAGTGTGTTGGACTGAAGAGGAGCTACTGTTCTTGTCAGTTTCCTAAGCAGAGTTGAACTAGATATGGCCCGTGTACGTAGGAAGCACAGTTCTTTTGTTCTGAGCAAGCTCACTGTTCGGACCCCATAGGAAACAGTGTAGAGTAGAAGAGTGCTCTTTTCTCAAAAGCAGAGTGTGTTTCTTGTAAGGCTAGCTAGTGTTTGTTTCCCAGTCAGAAATGGAGTTGAATCCCATGCATTTTCTTTCCTACAAGCAAGAGTTGTTTTCTGGTTAGAAGAGTCACTATTGCGCTCCTATTGTCATACACAGTGCAAATAGCACTGGTGTCTGTTCCCAGCTTGTACTGTGTATTGGACTGAAGAGGATGTACTGTTCTTGTCAGTTTCCTAATCAGAATTGAACTGGATATGGACTGTGTGTGTAGGAAGTACAGTTCTTTTATTCTGAGCAGGCTCACTGTTCTAGCCCTGTAGGAAACACATTAGAGTAGAAGAGTGTCTTTTCTCAAAAGCAGAGTGTGTTTCTTGTAAGGCGAGGTAGCAATTGTTTCCCAGTCCTAAGTGGTGTTGAATCACTTGCAGATCTGTTCCTACGAGCAAGAGTTGTTTTCTGGTAAGAAGAGTCACTATTGTGCTTCCATTGTCATGCACAGGGCAAATAGCACTGGTGTCTGTTCCCAGCATGTAAAGTGTATTGGACTGAAGAGAATCTACTGTTCTTGTCAGGTTTCTAAGCAGAATTGATCTAGATATGGCCGTGTGTGTAGGAAGCACAGTTCTTTTGTTCTGAGCAAGCTCACTGTTCGGACCCCATAGGAAACACAGTAGAGTAGAAGAGTGCTCTTTTCTCAAAAGCAGAGTGTGTTTCTTGTAAGGCGAGCTAGGGTTTGTTTCCCAGTCCTAAATGGAGTTGAATCACATGCAGTTTCTTGTCCTACGAGCAAGAGTTGTTTTCTGGTAAGAAGAGTCACTATTGCGCTCCCATTGTCATACACAGGGCAAATAGCACTGGTGTCGGTTCCCACCATGTACAGTGTATTGGACTAAAGAAGATCTACTGTTCTTGTCAGTTTCCTAAGCAGAATTGATCTAGATATGGCCGTGTGTGTAGGAAGCACAGTTCTTTTGTTCTGAGCAAGCTCACTGTTCTGGAAATATAGGAAACACAGTAGAGTAGAAGAGTGCTCTTTTCTCAAAAGCAGAGTCTCTTTCTTGTAAGGCGAGCTAGCGATTATTTCCCAGTTCTAAATGGAGTTGAATCACATGCAGTTTTCGGTCCTACAAGCAAGAGTTGTTTTCTGGTAAGAAGAGTCACTATTGCGCTCCCATGGTCATACACAGTGCAAATAACCCTCGCGTCTGTTCCCAGCAAGTACAGTGTATTGGACTGAAGAGGAGCTACTGTTCTTGTCAGTTTCCTAAGCAGAATTGAACTAGATATGGCCGTGTGTGGGAAGCACAATTCTTTTGTTCTGAGCAAGCTCACTGTTTGGACCCCATAGGAAACACAGTAGAGTAGAAGAGTGCTCTTTTCTCAAAAGCAGAGTGTGTTTCTTGTAAGGCGAGCTAGCGTTTATTTCCCAGTTCTAAATGGAGTTGAATCACATGCAGTTTTTGGTCCTACAAGCAAGAGTCGTTTTCTGGTAAGGAAAGTCACTATTGCGCTCCCATTGTCATACACAGTGCAAAAAGCATTCGCGTCTGTTCACAGCAATTACAGTGTATTGGACTGAAGAGGAGCACTTTTCTTGTCAGTTTCCTACGCAGAGTAGAACTAGATATGGCCTGTGTGTGTAGGAAGCACAGTTCTTTTGTTCAAAGCAAGCTCACTGTTCAGACTCCATAGGAAAAACAGTAGAGTACAAGAGTGCTCTTTTCTCAAAAGCAGAGTGTGTTTCTTTTAAGGCGAGCTAGTGTTTGTTTCCCAGTCCTAAATGGAGTTGAATCACATGCAGTTTTTGGTTTACGAGCAACAGTTGTTTTCTGGTAAGGAATGTCACTATTGCGCTCCCATTGCCATACACAGTGCAAATAGCACTCACGTCTGTTCCCAGCAAGTGCAGTGTATTGGACTGAAGAGGAGCTACTGATCTTGTCAGTTTCCTAAGCAGAGTTGAACTAGATATGGCCCGTGTGTGTAGGAAGCACAGTTCTTTTGTTCTTACCAAGCTCACTGTTTAGACCCCATAGGAAACACAGTAGAGTAGGAGAGTGCTCTTTTCTCAAAAGCAGAGTGAGTTTCTTGTAAGACGAGATAGCGTTTGTTTCCCAGTCAGAAATGGAATTGAATCCCATGCAGTTTCTGGTCCTACGAGCAAGAGTTGTTTTCTGATAAGAAGAGTCACTATTGCGCTCCTATTGCAATATACAGTGCAAATAGCACTCGTGTCTGTTCCCACCAAGTACAGTGTATTGGACTGAAGAGGAGCTATTGTACTTGTCATTTTCCTAAGCAGAGTTGAACTAGATATGCCCCGTGTGTGTAGGAAGCAATGTTCTTTTGTTCTGAGCAAGCTCACTGTTCAGACCCCATAGGAAACACAGTAGAGTAGAAGAGTGCTCTTTTCTCAAAAGCAGAGTGTGTTTCTTGTAATGCGAGCTAACGTTTGTTTCCCAGTCCTAAATGGAGTTGAATCACATCCAATTTTTGGTCCTACGAGAAAGAGTTGTTTTCTGGTAAGTAAGTCACTATTGTGCTCCCATTGCCATACACAGTGAAACAGCACTTGCGTTTGTTCCCAGCAAGTACAGGGTATTGGACTGAAGAGGAGCTACTGTTCTTGTCAGTTTCCTAAGCAGATTTGATCTAGATATGGCCCGTGTGTATAGGAAGCACAGTTCTTTTTTTCTGAGCAAGCTCACTGTTCGGACCCCATAGGAAACACAGTAGAGTTGATGAGTGCTCTTTTCTCAAATGCAGAGTGTGTTTCTTGTAAGGCTAGCTAGCGTTTGTTTCCCAATCCTAAATGGATTTGAATCCCATGCAGTTTCTGGTTCTACGAACAAGAGTTGTTTTCTGGTAAGAAGAGTCACTATTGTGCTCCCATTGCCATACACAGGGCAAATAGCACTGAGGTCTGTTCCCAGCATGTACAGTGTATTGGACTGAAGAGGATCTACTGTTCTTGTCAGTTTCCTAGGCAGAATTGAACTAGATATGGCTGTGTGTGTAGGAAGCACAGTTCTTTTGTTCTGAGCAAGCTCACAGTTCTGGCCCTATAGGAAACACAGCAGAGTAGAAGAGTTCTCTTTTCTCAAAAGCAGAGTTTGTTTCTTGAAAGGCGAGCTAGCGTTTTTTTCCAGTCCTAAATGGAGTTGAATCCCATGCAGTTTCTGGTCCTACAAGCAAGAGTTGTTTTCTGGTAAGAAGAGTCACTATTGTGCTCCCATTGCAATACACAGTGCAAATAGCACTCGCGTCTGTTCCCAGCAAGTACAGTGTATTGGACTGAAGAGGAACTACTGTCCTTGTCAGTTTCCTAAACAGAGTTGAACTAGATACGGCCCGTGTGTGCAGGAAGCACAGTTCTTTTGTTCTGAGCAAGCTCACTGTTCAGACCCCATAGGAAACACAGTAGAGTAGAAGAGTGCTCTTTTCTGAAAAGCAGAGTGTGTTTCTTGTAAGGCAAGCTAGAGTTTGTTTCCCAGTCCTAAAAGGAGTTGAATCACATGCAGTTTTTGGTCCTACAAGCAAGAGTTGTTTTCTAGAAAGAAGAGTCACTATTGCTCTCCCATTGTCATACACAGGGCAAAAAGCACTGGCGACTCTTCCCAGCATTTACACTGTATTGGACTGAACAGGAGCGACTGTCCTTGTCAGTTTGCTAAGCAGAGTTGAACTAGATATGGCCCGTGTGTGTAGGAAGCACAGTTCTTTTGTTCTGAGCAAGCTCACTGTTCTGGCCCTATAGGAAACACAGTAGAGTAGAAGAGTGCTCTTTTCGCAAAAGCAGAATGTGTTTCTTGTAAGGCGAGCTAGGGTTTGTTTCCCAGTCCTAAATGGAGTTGAATCACATGCAGTTTCTGTTCCTACGAGCAAGAGTTGTTTTCTGGTAAGGAAAGTCACTCTTGCGCTCCTATTGCCGTAGACAGTGCAAATAGCTCTCGCGTCTGTTCCCAGCAAGTACAGTGTATTGGACTGAAGAGGAGCTACTGATCTTGTCAGTTTCCTAAGCAGAGTTGAACTGTATATGGCCCGTGTATGTAGGAAGCACAGTTCTTTTGTTCTGAGCAAGCTCACTGTTCAGACCCCATAGGAAAAAAAGTATAGTAGAAGAGTGCTCTTTTCTGAAAAGCAGAGTGTGTTTCTTGTAAGGCGGGCTAGGGTTTGTTTCCCAGTCCTAAATTGAGTTGAATCACATGCAGTTTCTGGTCCTATGAGCAAGAGTTGTTTTCTGGTAAGAAGAGTCACTATTGCGCTCCCATTGTCATACACAGGGCAAATAGCACTGGTGTCGGTTCCCAGCATGTACCGTGTATTGGACTGAAGAGGAGCTACTCTTCTTGTCAGTTTCCTAAGCATAATTGATCTAGATATGGCCGTGTGTGTAGGAAGCACAGTTCTTTTGTTCTGAGCAAGCTCACTGTTAGGACCCCATAGGAAACACAGTAGAGTAGAAGAGTGCTCTTTTAACAAAAGCAGAGTGTGTTTCTTATAAGGCGAGCTAGTGTTTGTTTCCCAGTCCTAAATGGAGTTGAATCACATGCAGTTTCAGTCCTACGAGCAAGGGTTGTTTCCTGGTAAGAAGAGTCTCTATTACTCTAACATTGCCATACACAGTGCAAATAGCTCTCGCGTATGTTCTCAGCAAGTACAGTGTATTGGACTGAAGCGGAGCTACTGTTCTTGTCATTTTCCTAAGCAGAGTTGAACTAGATATGCCTGTGTGTGTAGGAAGCACAATTCTTTTGCTCTTAGCAAGCTCACTGTTCGGACCCCATAGAAAACACATTAGACTAGAGAGTACTCTTTTCTCAAAAGCAGAGTGTGTTTCCTGTAAGGCAAGCTAGCGTACGTTTCCCAGTCCTAAATGTAGTTGAATCACATGCAGTTTCTTGTCCTACAAGCAAGAGTTGTTTTCTGGTAAGAAGAGTCACTATTGTGCTCCCATTGTCATACACAGGGCAAATAGCAGTGGTGTCTCTTCCCAGCAAGTACAGTGTATTGGACTGAAGAGGATCTACTGTTCTTGTCAGTTTCCTAAGCAGAATTGAACTAGATATGGCTGTGTGTGTAGGAAGCACAGTTCTTTTGTTCTGAGCAAGCTCACTGTTCTGTCCCTACAGAAAACACAGTAGAGTAGAAGAGTGCTCTTTTCTGAAAAGCAGAGTGTGTTTCTTGTGGCGAGCTAGCATTTGTTTCTCAGTCCTAAATGGAGATGAATCACATGCAGTTTCTGGTCCTACGAGCAAGAGTTGTTTTCTGGTAAGGAAAGTCACTATTGCGCTCCCTTTGCCATACACAGTGCAAATAGCACTCGCCTTTTTCCCAGCAAGTACAGTGTGTTGAACTGAAGAGGAGCTACTGATCTTGTCAGTTTCCTAAGCAGAGTTGAACTAGATATGGCCCTTGTGTGTAAGAAGCACAGTTCTTTTGTTCTCAGCAAGCTCACTGTTCGGATCCCATAGGAAACACAGTAGAATAGAAGAGTGCTCTTTTCTCAAAAGCAGAGTGTGTTTCTTGTAAGAGGAGCTAGTGTTTGTTTCCCAGTCAGAAGTGGAGTTGAATCCCATGCAGTTTCTGGTCCTACGAGCAAGAGTTGTTTTCTGGTAAGAACAGTGACTATTGACTCCCATTGTCATACACAGGGCAAATAGCACTGGCGTCTCTTCCCAGCATGTACAGTATATTGGACTGAAGAGGAGCTACTGTTCTTGTCAGTTTCCTAAGCAGAATTTATCTAGATATGGCCGTGTGTGTAGGAAGCACAGTTCTTTTGTTCTGAGCAAGCTCACTGTTCTGGCCATATAGGAAACACAGTAGAGTAGAAGAGTGCTCTTTTCTCAAAAGCAGAGTCTGTTTCTTGTAAGGCGAGCTAGCGTTTGTTTCCCAGTCCTAAAAGGAGTTGAATCACATGCAGTTTTTGGTCCTACGAGCAAGAGTTGTTTTCTGGTAAGGAAAGTCACTATTGCTCTCCCTTTGCCATACACAGTGCAAATAGCACTCGCTTCTGTTCCCAGCTAGTACAGTGTATTGGACTGAAGAAGAGCTACTGTTCTTGTCAGTTTCCTAAGTAGAGTTGAACTAGAAATGGCCAGTGTGTGTAGGAAGCACAGTTCTTTTGTTCAAAGCAAGCTCACTGTTCGGACTCCATGGGAAACACAGTAGAGTAGAAGAGTGCTCTTTTCTCCGAAGCAGAGTGTGTTTCTCTAAGGCGAGCTAGCGTTTGTTTCCCAGTCCTAAATGGAGTTGAATCACATGCAGTTTCTGGTCCTACGAGCAAGAGTTGTTTTCTGGTAAGGAAAGTCACCATTGCGCTCCCATTGCCATAGACAGTGCAAATAGCACTCGCGTCTGTTCCCAGCAAGTACAGTGTATTGGACTGACGAGGAGCTATTGATCTTGTCAGTTTCCTACGCAGAGTTGAACTAGTTATGGCCTGTGTCTGTAGGAAGCACAGTTCTTTTGTTCTGAGCAAGCTCACTGTTCGGACCCCATAGGAAAAAAAGTAGAGTAGAAGAGTGCTCTTTTCTCAAAAGCAGAGTGTGTTTCTTGTAAGGCGAGCTAGTGTTTGTTTCCCAGTCCTAAATGGAGTTGATTCACATGCAGTTTCTGGTCCTACAAGCAAGAGTTGTTTTCTGATAAGAAGAGTCACTATTGCGCTCCCATTGTCATACACAGGGCAAATAGCACTAGCGTCTGTTAGCAGCATGTACAGTGTATTGTACTGAAGAGGACCTACTATTCTTGTCAGTTTCCTAAGCAGAATTGAACTAGACATGGCCCGTGTGTCTAGGAAGCACAGTTCTTTTGTTCTGAGCAAGCTCTCTGTTCTGGCCCTATAGGAAACACAATAGAGTAGAAGAGTGCTCTTTTCTCAAAAGCAGAGTGTGTTTCTTGTAAGGCGAGCTAGTGTTTGTTTCCCAGTCGTAAATTGAGTTGAGTCACATGCAGTTTCTGGTCCTATGAGCAAGAGTTGTGTTCTGGTAAGAAGAGTCACTATTGTGCTCCCATTGTCATACACAGGGCAAATAGCACTGGCGTCTTTTCCCAGCATGTACAATGTATTGGACTGAAGAGGATCTACTTTTCTTCTCAGTTTCCTAAGTAGAATTGAACGGGATATGGCTGTGTGTGTAGGAAGCACAGTACTTTTGTTCTGAGCAAGCTCACTGTTCTGGCACTATAGGAAACACAGTACAGTAGAAAACTGCTCTTTTCTCAAAAGCAGAGTTTGTTTCTTGTAAGGCGAGCTAGCGTTTGTTTCCCAGTCCTAAATGGAGTTGAATCACATGCGGTTTTTGGTCCTAGGAGCAAGAGTTGTTTTCTGGTAAGGAAAGTCACTATTGCACTCCCTTTGCCATACACAGGGCAAATAGCACTCGCGTCTGTTCCCAGCAAGTACAGTGTATTGTTCTGAAGAGGAGCTACTGTTCTTGTCAGTTTCCTAAGCAGAGTTAATCTAGATATGGCCCGTGTGTGTAGGAAGCACAGTTCTTTTGTTCTGAGGATGCTCACTGTTTGGACCCCATAGAAACACAGTAGACTAGAAGAGTGCTCTTTTCTCAAAAGCAGAGTGTGTTTCTTGTAAGGCGAGCTAGCGTTTCTTTCCCAGTCCTAAATGGAGTTGAATCACATGCAGTTTCAGTCCTACAAGCAAGAGTTGTTTCCTGGTTAGAAGAGTCTCTACTACTCTCCCATTGCCATACACAGTGCAAATAGCTCTCGCGTCTGTTCTCAGCAAGTACAGTGTATTGGACTGAAGTGGAGCTACTGTTCTTATCAGTTTCCTAAGCAGAGTTGAACTAGATATGCCTGTGTGTGTAGGAAGCACAGTTCTTTTGCTCTTAGCAAGCTCACTGTTCGGACCCCATAGAAACCACAGTAGACTAGAAGAGTACTCTTTTCTCAAAAGCAGAGTGTGTTTCCTGTAAGGCAAGCTAGCGTTCATTTCCCAGTCCTAAATGTAGTTGAATCACATGCAGTTTCTGGTGCTACAAGCAAGAGTTGTTTTTTGGCAAACGAGTCACTATTGCGCCCCCATTGTCATACACAGGGCAAATAGCACTGGCGTCTGTTCCCAGCATGTACAGTGTATTGTACTGAGGAGGATCTACTATTCTTGTCAGTTTCCTAAGCAGAATTGAACTAGATATGGCTGTGTGTGTATGAAGCACAGTTCTTTTGTTCTGAGCAAGCTCACTGTTCTGGCCCTACAGAAAACACAGTACAGTAGAAGAGTGCTCTTTTCTCAAAAGCAGAGTTTGTTTCTTGTAAGGCGAGCTAGCGTTTGTTTCCCAATCCTAAATGGAGTTTAATCACATGCAGTTTCTGGTCCTACGAGCAAGAGTTGTTTCCTCGTAAGAAGAGTCACTATTACTCTCCCAAAGACATACACTGTGCAAATAGCACTGGCGTCTGTTCCCAGCAAGGACAGTGTATTGGACTGAAGCGGAGCTACTGTTCTTGTCAGTTTCCTAAGCAGAGTTGAAAAAGATATGGCCGTGTGTGTAGGAAGCACAGTTCTTTTGCTCTGAGCAAGCTCACTCTTCGGACCCCATAGAAAACACAGTAGAATAGAAGAGTACTCTTTACTCGAAATCAGGTGTGTTTCCTGTAAGGCGAGCTAGCATTCCTTTCCCAGTCCTAAATGGAGTTGATCACATGCAGTTTCTGGTCCTACGAGCAAGAGTTGTTTTCTGGCAAAAGAGTCACTATTGCGCTCCCATTGTCATACACAGGGCAAATAGCACTGGCGTCTGTTCCCAGCAAGTACAGTGTATTGGACTGAAGAGGAACTACTGTTCTTGTAAGTTTCCTAAGCAGAGTTGTACTAGATATGGCCCGTGTGTGCAGGAAGCACAGTTCTTTTGTTCTGAGCTAGCTCACTGTTCGGACCCCATAGGAAACACAGCAGACTAGAAGAGTACTCTTTTCTCAAAAGCAGAGTGTGTTTCCTGTAAGGCAAGCTAGCGTTCGTTTCCCAGTCCTAAATGTAGTTGAATCACATGCAGTTTCTGGTCCTACAAGCAAGAGTTGTTTTCTGGCAAAAGAGTCACTATTACGCTCCCATTGTCATACACAGGGCAAATAGCACTGGCGTCTCTTCCCAGCATGTACAGTGTATTGTTCTGAGGAGGATCTACTGTTCTTGTCAGTTTCCTAAGCAGAATTGAACTAGATATGGCTGTGTGTGTAGGAAGCACAGTTCTTTTGTTCTGAGCAAGCTCACTGTTCTGTCCCTACAGAAAACACAGTAGAGTAGAAGAGTGCTCTTTTCTCAAAAGCAGAGTTTGTTTCTTGTAAGGCGAGCTAGCGTTTGTTTCCCAGTCCTAAATGGAGTTGAATCATATGCAGTTTCTGGTCCTACGAGCAAGAGTTGTTTTCTGGTAAGAAGAGTCACTATTGAGCTCCCCTTGTCATACACAGGGCAAATAGCACTGGTGTCTCTTCCCAGCAAGTACAGTGTATTGGACTGAAGAGGATCTACTGTACTTGTCAGTTTCCTAAGCAGAATTGAACTAGATATGGCCGTGTGTTTAGGAAGCACAGTTTTTTTGTTCTGAGCAAGCTCACTCTTCTGGCTCTATAGGAAACACAGTATAGTAGAAGAGTGCTCTTTTCTCAAAAGCAGAGTGTGTTTCTTGTAAGGCGAGCTAGCATTTGTTTCCCAGTCCTAAATGGAGTTGAATCACATGCAGTTTTTGGTCCTACGAGCAAGAGTTGTTTTCTGGTAAGGAAAGTCACTGTTGCTATCCCAATGCCATACACTGTGAAAATAGCACTCGCGTCTGTTCCCAGCAAGTACAGTGTATTCGACTGAAGAGGAGCTACTGTTCTTGTCAGTATCCTAAGCAGAGTTGAACTAGATATGGCCCATGTGTGTAGGAAGCACAGTTCTTTTGTTCTGAGCAAGCTCACTGTTAGGACCCCTTAGGAAACACAGTATAGTAGAAGAGTGCTCTTTTCTGAAAAGCAGAGTGTGTTTCTTGTGGCAAGCTAGCATTTGTTTCTCAGTCCTAAATGGAGATGAATCACATGCAGTCTCTGGTCCTACGAGCAAGAATTGTTTTCTGGTAAGGAAAGTCAACTATTGCGCTCCCTTTGCCATACACAGTGCAAATAGCACTCGCCTCTGTTCCCAGCAAGTACAGTGTATTGGACTGAAGAGGAGCTACTGTTCTTGTCAGTTTCCTAAGCAGAGTTGAACTAGATATGGCCCTTGTGTGTAAGAAGCACAGTTCTTTTGTTCTCAGCAAGCTCACTGTTCGGATCCCATAGGAAACACAGTAGAATAGAAGAGTGCTCTTTTCCCAAAAGCAGAGTGTGTTTCTTGTAAGGGGAGCTAGTGTTTGTTTCCCAGTCAGAAGTGGAGTTGAATCCCATGCAGTTTCTGGTCCTATGAGCAAGAGTTGTTTTCTGGTAAGAAGAGTCACTATTGCGCTCCCATTGTCATACACAGGGCAAATAGCACTCGTGTCGGTTCCCAGCATGTACAGTGTATTGGACTGAAGAGGAGCTACTGTTCTTGTCAGTTTCCTAAGCAGAATTTATCTAGATATGGCCGTGTGTGTAGGAAGCACAGTTTTTTTGTTCTGAGCAAGCTCACTGTTCTGGCCATATAGGAAACACCGTAGAGTAGAAGAGTGCTCTTTTCTCAAAAGCAGAGTCTGTTTCTTGTAAGGCGAGCTAGCCTTTATTTCCCAGTTCTAAATGGAGTTGAATCACATGCAGTTTTCGGTCCTACGAGCAAGAGTTTTGTTCTGGTAAGGAAAGTCACTATTGCTCTCCCTTTGCCATACACAGTGCAAAAAACACTCGCTTCTGTTCCCAGCTAGTACACTATATTGGACTGAAGAAGAGCTACTGTTCTTGTCAGTTTCCTAAGTAGAGTTGAACTAGAAATGGCCCGTGTGTGTAGGAAGCACAGTTCTTTTGTTCAAAGCAAGCTCACTGTTCGGACTCCATAGGAAACACAGTAGAGTAGAAGAGTGCTTTTTTCTCCGAAGCAGAGTGTGTTTCTCTAAGGCTAGCTAGCGTTTGTTTCCCAGTCCTAAATGGAGTTGAACCACATGCAGTTTCTGGTCCTACGAGCAAGAGTTGTTTTCTGGTAAGGAAAGTCACCATTGCGCTCCCATTGCCATAGACAGTGCAAATAGCACTCGCGTCTGTTCCCAGCAAATACAGTGTATTGGACTGAAGAGGAGCTATTGATCTTGTCAGTTTCCTACGCAGAGTTGAACTAGTTATGGCCTGTGTCTGTAGGAAGCACAGTTCTTTTGTTCTGAGCAAGCTCACTGTTCGGACCCCATAGGAAAAAAAGTAGAGTAGAAGAGTGCTCTTTTCTCAAAAGCAGAGTGTGTTTCTTGTAAGGCGAGCTAGTGTTTGTTTTCCAGTCCTAAATGGAGTTGATTCACATGCAGTTTCTGGTCCTACAAGCAAGAGTTGTTTTCTGATAAGAAGAGTCACTATTGCTCTCCCATTGTCATACACAGGGCAAATAGCACTAGCGTCTGTTAGCAGCATGTACAGTGTGTTGTACTGAAGAGGACCTACTGTTCTTGTCAGTTTCCTAAGCAGAATTGAACTAGACATGGCCCGTGTGTCTAGGAAGCACAGTTCTTTTGTTCTGAGCAAGCTGTCTGTTCTGGCCCTAAAGGAAACACAATAGAGTAGAAGAGTGCTCTTTTCTCAAAAGCAGAGTTTGTTTCTTGTAAGGCGAGCTAGTGTTTGTTTCCAAGTCATAAATTGAGTTGAGTCACATGCAGTTTCTGGTCCTATGAGCAAGAGTTGTGTTCTGGTAGGGAAAGTCACTATTGTGCTCCCATTGCCACACACAGTGCAAATAGCACTCACGTCTGTTCCCAGCAAATACAGTGTATTGGACTGAAGAGGAGCTACTGATCTTGTCAGTTTCCTAAGCAGAGTTGAACTATATATGGCCCTTGTGTGTAGGAAGCACAGTTCTTTGTTCTCAGTAAGCTCACTGTTCGGACCCCATAGGAAACACAGTAGAATAGAAGAGTGCTCTTTTCTCAAAAGCTGAGTGTGTTTCTTGTAAGGGGAGCTAGTGTTTGTTTCCCAGTCAGAAGTGGAGTTGAATCACATACAGTTTCTGGTCCTACGAGCAAGAGTTGTTTTCTGGTAAGAAGAGTCACTATTGTGCTCCCATTGTCATACACAGGGCAAATAGCACTGGCGTCTTTTCCCAGCATGAACAATGTATTGCACTCAAGAGGATCTACTTTTCTTCTCAGTTTCCTAAGTAGAATTGAACGAGATATGGCTGTGTTTGTAGGAAGCACAGTACTTTTGTTCTGAGCAAGCTCACTGTTCTGGCACTATAGGAAACACAGTACAGTAGAAAACTGCTCTTTTCTCAAAAGCAGAGTTTGATTCTTGTAAGGCGAGCTAGCGTTTGTTTCCCAGTCCTAAATGGAGTTGAATCACATGCAGTTTTTGGTCCTAGGAGCAAGAGTTGTTTTCTGGTAAGGAAAGTCACTATTGCACTCCCTTTGCCATACACAGGGCAAATAGCACTCACGTCTGTTCCCAGCAATTACAGTATATTGTTCTGAAGAGGAGCTACTGTTCTTGTCAGTTTGCTAAGCATAGTTAATCTAGATATGGCCCGTGTGTGTAGGAAGCACAGTTCTTTTGTTCTGAGGAAGCTCACTGTTTGGACCCCATAGGAAACACAGTAGAGTAGAAGAGTGCTCTTTTCTCAAAATCAGAGTGTGTTTCTTGTAAGGCGAGCTAGTGTTTGTTTCCCAGTCCTAAATGGAGTTGAATCACATGCAGTTTCAGTCCTACGAGCAAGAGTTGTTTCCTGGTAAGAAGAGTCTCTATTACTCTCCCATTGCCATACACAGTGCAAATAGCTCTCGCGTCTGTTCTCAGCAAGTACAGTGTATTGGACTGAAGCGGAGCTACTGTTCTTGTCAGTTTCCTAAGCAGAGTTGAACTAGATATGCCTGTGTGTGTAGGAAGCACAGTTCTTTTGCTCTTAGCAAGCTCACTGCTTGGACCCCATAGAAACCACAGTAGACTAGAAGAGTACTCTTTTCTCAAAAGCAGAGTGTGTTTCTTGTAAGGCAAGCTAGCGTTGGTTTCCCAGTCCTAAATGTAATTGAATCACATGCAATTTCTGGTCCTACAAGCAAGAGTTGTTTTCTGGCAAGAGAGTCACTATTGCGCTCCCATTGTCATACACAGGGCAAATAGTACTGGCGTCTGTTCCCAGCATTTACAGTGTATTGTACTGAGGAGGATCTACTGTTCTTGTCAGTTTCCTAAGCAGAATTGAACTAGATATGGCTGTGTGTGTATGAAGCACAGTTCTTTTGTTCTGAGCAAGCTCACTGTTCTGGAACTTCAGAAAACACAGTAGAGTAGAAGAGTGCTCTTTTCTCAAAAGCAGAGTTTGTTTCTTGTAAGGCGAGCTAGCGTTTGTTTCCCAGTCCTAAATGGAGTTGAATCACATGCAGTTTCTGGTCCTACGAGCAAGAGTTGTTTTCTGGTAAGAAGAGTCACTATTGTGCTCCCATTGTCATACACAGGGCAAATAGCACTGGTGTCTCTTCCCAGCAAGTACAGTGTATTGGACTGAGGAGGATCTACTGTACTTGTCAGTTTCCTAAGCAGAATTGAACTAGATATGGCCGTGTGTTTAGGAAGCACAGTTTTTTTGTTCTGAGCAAGCTCACTCTTCTGGCACTATAGGAAACACAGTATAGTAGAAGAGTGCTCTTTTCTCAAAAGCAGAGTGTGTTTCTTGTAAGGCGAGCTAGCATTTGTTTCCCAGTCCTAAATGGAGTTGAATCACATGCAGTTTTTGGTCCTACGAGCAAGAGTTGTTTTCTGGTAAGGAAAGTCACTGTTGCTCTCCCAATGCCATACACTGTGAAAATAGCACTCGCGTCTGTTCCCAGCAAGTACAGTGTATTGGACTGAAGAGGAGCTACTGTTCTTGTCAGTTTCCTAAGCAGAGTTGAACTAGATATGGCCCGTGTGTGTAGGAAGCACAGTTCTTTTGTTCTGAGCAAGCTCACTGTTAGGACCCCATAGGAAACACAGTATAGTAGAAGAGTGCTCTTTTCTGAAAAGCAGAGTGTGTTTCTTGTGGCGAGCTAGCATTTGTTTCTCAGTCCTAAATGGAGATGAATCACATGCAGTTTCTGGTCCTACGAGCAAGAGTTGTTTTCTGGTAAGGAAAGTCACTATTGCGCTCCCTTTGCCATACACAGTGCAAATAGCACTCGCGTCTGTTCCCAGCAAGTACAGTGTATTGGACTGAAGAGGAGCTACTGATCTTGTCAGTTTCCTAAGCAGAGTTGAACAAGATATGCCCGTGTGTAGGAAGCACAGTTCTTTTGCTCTGAGCAAGCTCACTGTTCGCACCCCATAGAAAACACAATAGAACAGAAGAGTACTCTTTACTCAAAATCAGAGAGTGTTTCCTGTAAGGCGAGCTAGCATTCCTTTCCCCGTCCTAAATGGAGTTGATCACATGCAGTTTCTGGTCCTACGAGCAAGAGTTGTTTTCTGGCAAAAGAGTCACTATTGCGCTCCCATTGTCATACACAGGGCAAATAGCACTGGCGTCTGTTCCCAGGATGTACAGTGTATTGGACTGAAGAGGAGCTACTGTTCTTGTAAGTTTCCTAAGCAGAGTTGTACTAGATATGGCCCGTGTGTGTAGGAAGCACAGTTCTTTTGTTCTGAGCTAGCTCACTGTTCGGACCCCATGGGAAACACAGTAGAGTAGAAGAGTGCTCTTTTCTCAAAAGCAGAGTTTGTTTCTTGTAAGGCGAGCTAGCGTTTGTTTCCCAGTCCTAAATGGAGTTGAATCATATGCAGTTTCTGGTCCTACGAGCAAGAGCTGTTTTCTGGTAAGAAGAGTCACTATTGTGCTCCCATTGTCATACACAGGGCAAATAGCACTGGTGTCTCTTCCCAGCAAGTACAGTGTATTGGACTGAAGAGGATCTACTGTACTTGTCAGTTTCCTAAGCAGAATTGAACTAGATATGGCCGTGTGTTTAGGAAGCACAGTTTTTTTGTTCTGAGCAAGCTCACTCTTCTGGCACTATAGGAAACACAGTAGAGTAGAAGAGTGCTCTTTTCTCAAAAGCAGAGTGTGTTTCTTGTAAGGCGAGCTAGGGTTTGTTTCCCAGTCCTAAATGGAGTTGAATCACATGCAGTTTTTGGTCCTACGAGCAAGAGTTGTTTTCTGCTAAGGAAAGTCACTGTTGCGCTCCCAATGCCATACACTGTGAAAATAGCACTCGCGTCTGTTCCCAGCAAGTACAGTGTATTGGACTGAAGAGGAGCTACTGTTCTTGTCAGTATCCTAAGCAGAGTTGAACTAGATATGGCCCGTGTGTGTAGGAAGCACAGTTCTTTTGTTCTGAGCAAGCTCACTGTTAGGACCCCATAGGAAACACAGTATAGTAGCAGAGTGCTCTTTTCTGAAAAGCAGAGTGTGTTTCTTGTGGCGAGCTAGCATTTGTTTCTCAGTCCTAAATGGAAATGAATCACATGCAGTTTCTGGTCCTACGAGCAAGAGTTGTTTTCTGGTAAGGAAAGTCACTATTGCGCTCCCTTTGACATACACAGTGCAAATAGCACTCGCCTCTGTTCCCAGCAAGTACAGTGTATTGGACTGAAGAGGAGCTACTGATCTTGTCAGTTTCCTAAGCAGAGTTGAACGAGATATGGCCCTTGTGTGTAAGAAGCACAGTTCTTTTGTTCTCAGCAAGCTCACTGTTCGGATCCCATAGGAAACACAGTAGAATAGAAGAGTGCTCTTTTCCCAAAAGCAGAGTGTGTTTCTTGTAAGGGGAGCTAGTGTTTGTTTCCCAGTCAGAAGTGGAGTTGAATCCCATGCAGTTTCTGGTCCTACGAGCAAGAGTTGTTTTCTGGTAAGAAGAGTCACTATTGTGCTCCCATTGTCATACACAGGGCAAATAGCACTCGTGTCGGTTCCCAGCATGTACAGTGTATTGGACTGAAGAGGAGCTACTGTTCTTGTCAGTTTCCTAAGCAGAATTTATCTATATATGGTCGTGTGTGTAGGAAGCACATTTCTTTTGTTCTGAGCAAGCTCACTGTTCTGGCCATATAGGAAACACCGTAGAGTAGAAGAGTGCTCTTTTCTCAAAAGCAGAGTCTGTTTATCGTAAGGCAAGCTAGCGTTTATTTCCCAGATCTAAATGGAGTTGAATCACATGCAGTTTTTGGTCCTACGAGCAAGAGTTTTGTTCTGGTAAGGAAAGTCACTATTGCTCTCCCTTTGCCATACACAGTGCAAAAAACACTTGCTTCTGTTCCCAGCTAGTACAGTATATTGGACTGAAGAAGAGCTACTGTTCTTGTCAGTTTCCTAAGTAGAGTTGAACTAGAAATGGCCCGTGTGTGTAGGAAGCACAGTTCTTTTGTTCAAAGCAAGCTCACTGTTCGGACTCCATAGGAAACACAGTAGAGTAGAAGAGTGCTTTTTTCTCTGAAGCAGAGTGTGTTTCTCTAAGGCGAGCTAGCGTTTGTTTCCCAGTCCTAAATGGAGTTGAACCACTTGCAGATTCTGGTCCTATGAGCAAGAGTTGTTTTCTGGTAAGGAAAGTCACCATTGCGCTCCCATTGCCATAGACAGTGCAAATAGCACTCGCGTCTGTTCCCAGCAAGTACAGTGTATTGGACTGAAGAGGAGCTATTGATCTTGACAGTTTCCTACGCAGAGTTGAACTAGTTATGGCCTGTGTCTGTAGGAAGCACAGTTCTTTTGTTCTGAGCAAGCTCACTGTTCGGACCCCATAGGAAAAAAAGTAGAGTAGAAGAGTGCTCTTTTCTCAAAAGCAGAGTGTGTTTCTTGTAAGGCGAGCTAGTGTTTGTTTCCCAGTCCTAAATGGAGTTGATTCACATGCAGTTTCTGGTCCTACAAGCAAGAGTTGTTTTCTGATAAGAAGAGTCACTATTGCGCTCCCATTGTCATACACAGGGCAAATAGCTCTAGCGTCTGTTAGCAGCATGTACAGTGTGTTGTACTGAAGAGGACCTACTGTTCTTGTCAGTTTCCTAAGCAGAATTGAACTAGACATGGCCCGTGTGTCTAGGAAGCACAGTTCTTTTGTTCTGAGCAAGCTCTCTGTTCTGGCCCTATAGGAAACACAATAGAGTAGAAGAGTGCTCTTTTCTCAAAAACAGAGTGTGTTTCTTGTAAGGCAAGCTAGTGTTTGTTTCCCAGTCGTAAATTGAGTTGAGTCACATGCAGTTTCTGGTCCTATGAGCAAGAGTTGTGTTCTGGTAGGGAAAGTCACTATTGTGCTCCCATTGCCACGCACAGTGCAAATAGCACTCACGTCTGTTCCCAGCAAGTACAGTGTATTGGACTGAAGAGGAGCTACTGATCTTGTCAGTTTCCTAAGCAGAGTTGAACTATATATGGCCCTTGTGTGTAGGAAGCACAGTTCTTTGTTCTCAGTAAGCTCACTGTTCGAACCCCATAGGAAACACAGTAGAATAGAAGAGTGCTCTTTTCTCAAAAGCTGAGTGTGTTTCTTGTAAGGGGAGCTAGTGTTTGTTTCCCAGTCAGAAGTGGAGTTGAATCACATGCAGTTTCTGGTCCTACGAGCAAGCGTTGTTTTCTGGTAAGAAGAGTCACTATTGTGCTCCCATTGTCATACACAGGGCAAATAGCACTGGCGTCTTTTCCCAGCATGAACAATGTATTGCACTGAAGAGGATCTACTTTTCTTCTCAGTTTCCTAAGTAGAATTGAATGAGATATGGCCGTGTGTGTAGGAAGCACAGTACTTTTGTTCTGAGCAAGCTCACTGTTCTGGCACTATAGGAAACACAGTACAGTAGAAAACTGCTCTTTTCTCAGAAGCAGAGTTTGTTTCTTGTAAGGCGAGCTAGCGTTTGTTTCCCAGTCCTAAATGGAGTTGAATCACATGCGGTTTTTGGTCCTAGGAGCAAGAGTTGTTTTCTGGTAAGGAAAGTCACTATTGCACTCCCTTTGCCATACACAGGGCAAATAGCACTCGCGTCTGTTCCCAGCAAGTACAGTGTATTGTTCTGAAGAGGAGCTACCGTTCTTCTCAGTTTCCTAAGCAGAGTTAATCTAGATATGGCCCGTGTGTGTAGGAAGCACAGTTCTTTGTTCTGAGGAAGCTCACTGTTTGGACCCCATAGGAAACACAGTAGAGTAGAATAGTGCTCTTTTCTCAAAAGCAGAGTGTGTTTCTTGTAAGGCGAGCTAGTGTTTGTTTCCCAGTCCTAAATGGAGTTGAATCACATGCAGTTTCAGTCCTACGAGCAAGAGTTGTTTCCTGGTAAGAAGAGTCTCTATTAATCTCCCATTGCCATACACAGTGCAAATAGATCTCGCGTCTGTTCTCAGCAAGTACAGTGTATTGGACTGAAGCGGAGCTACTGTTCTTGTCAGTTTCCTAAGTAGAGTTGAACTAGATATGCCTGTGTGTGTAGGAAGCACAGTTCTTTTGCTCTTAGCAAGCTCACTGTTTGGACCCCATAGAAACCACAGTAGACTAGAAGAGTACTCTTTTCTCAAAAGCAGAGTGTGTTTCCTGTAAGGCAAGCTAGCGTTGGTTTCCCAGTCCTAAATGTAATTGAATCACATGCAGTTTCTGGTCCTACAAGCAAGAGTTGTTTTCTGGCAAGAGAGTCACTATTGCGCTCCCATTGTCATACACAGGGCAAATAGCACTGGCGTCTGTTCCCAGCATTTACAGTGTATTGTACTGAGCAGGATCTACTGTTCTTGTCAGTTTCCTAAGCAGAATTGAACTAGATATGGCTGTGTGTGTATGAAGCACAGTTCTTTTGTTCTGAGCAAGCTCACTGTTCTGGCCCTACAGAAAACACAGTAGAGTAGAAGAGTGCTCTTTTCTCAAAAGCAGAGTTTGTTTCTTGTAAGGCGAGCTAGCGTTTGTTTCCCAGTCCTAAATGGAGTTGAATCACATGCAGTTTCTGGTCCTACGAGCAAGAGTTGTTTTCTGGTAAGAAGAGTCACTATTGTGCTCCCATTGTCATACACAGGGCAAATAGCACTGGTGTCTCTTCCCAGCAAGTACAGTGTATTGGACTGAGGAGGATCTACTGTACTTGTCAGTTTCCTAAGCAGAATTGAACTAGATATGGCCGTGTGTTTAGGAAGCACAGTTTTTTTGTTCTGAGCAAGCTCACTCTTCTGGCACTATAGGAAACACAGTATAGTAAAAGAGTGCTCTTTTCTCAAAAGCAGAGTGTGTTTCCTGTAAGGCGAGCTAGCATTTGTTTCCCAGTCCTAAATGGAGTTGAATCACATGTAGTTTTTGGTCCTACGAGCAAGAGTTGTTTTCTGGTATGGAAAGTCACTGTTGCACTCCCAATGCCATACACTGTGAAAATAGCACTCGCGTCTGTTCCCAGCAAGTACAGTGTATTGGACTGAAGAGGAGCTACTGTTCTTGTCAGTTTCCTAAGCAGAGTTGAACTAGATATGGCCCGTGTGTGTAGGAAGCACAGTTCTTTTGTTCTGAGCAAGCTCACTGTTAGGACCCCATAGGAAACACAGTATAGTAGAAGAGTGCTCTTTTCTGAAAAGCAGAGTGTGTTTCTTGTGGCGAGCTAGCACTTGTTTCTCAGTCCTAAATGGAGATGAATCACATGCAGTTTCTGGTCCTACGAGCAAGAGTTGTTTTCTGGTAAGGAAAGTCACTATTGCGCTCCCTTTGCCATACACAGTGCAAATAGCACTCGCGTCTGTTCCCAGCATGTACAGTGTATTGGACTGAAGAGCAGCTACTGTTCTTGTCAGTATCCTAAGCAGAGTTGAACTAGATATGGCCCGTGTGTGTAGGAAGCACAGTTCTTTTGTTCTGACCAAGCTCACTGTTCGGACCCCATAGGAAACCCTGTAGAGTAGAAGAGTGCCCTTTTCTAAAAAGCAGAGTGTGTTTCTTGTAAGGCGAGCTAGCGTTTGTTTCACAGTCATAAATTGAGTTGAATCCCATGAAGTTTCTGTTCCTACTAGCAAGAGTTGTTTTCTGGTAAGAAGAGTCACTATTGCGCTCCCATTGTCATACACAGGACAAATAGCACTGGCGTCTGTTCCCAGCATTTACAGTGTATTGGACTGAAGAGGAGCTACTGTCCTTGTCAGTTTGCTTTGCAGAGTTTACCTAGATATGGCCCGTGTGTGTAGGAAGCACACTTCTTTTGTTCTGAGCAAGCTCACTGTTCTGCCCTATAGGAAACACAGTAAAGTAGAAGAGTGCTCTTTTCGCAAAAGCAGAGTGTGTTTCTTGTAAGGCAAGCTAGGGTATGTTGCCCAGTCAGAAATGGAGTTGAATCCCATGCGGTTTCAGTTCCTATGAGCAAGAGTTGTTTTCTGGTAAGAAGAGTCACTATTGCGCTCCCATTGCAATACACAGTGCAAATAGCACTCGCGTCTGTTCCCAGCAAGTACAGTGTATTGTTTTGAAGATGAGCTACTGTTCTCGTGAGTTTCCTAAGCAGAGTTGAACTAGATATGGCCCGTGTGTGTAGGAAGCACAGTTCTTTTGTTCTGAGCAAGCTCACTGTTTGGACCCTATAGGAAACACAGTAGAGTAGAAGAGTGCTCTTTTCTCAAAAGCAGAGTTTGTTTCTTGTAAGGCGAGCTAGCGTTTGTTTTCCAGTCCTAAATGGAGTTTAATCACATTCAGTTTCTGGTCCTACGATCAAGAGTTGTTTCCTCGTAAGAAGAGTCACTATTACTCTCCCATTGCCATACACAGTGCAAATAGCACTCGCGTCTATTCCCAGGAAGTACAGTGTATTGGACTGAAGCGGAGCTACTGTTCTTGTCAGTTTCCTAAGCAGAGTTGAACAAGATATGCCCGTGTGTAGGAAGCACAGTTCTTTTGCTCTGAGCAAGCTCACTGTTCGGACCCCATAGAAAACACAGTAGAATAGAAGAGTACTCTTTACTCAAAATCAGAGAGTGTTTCCTGTAAGGCGAGCTAGCATTCCTTTCCCAGTCCTAAATGGAGTTGATCACATGCAGTTTCTGGTCCTACGAGAAAGAGTTGTTTTCTGGCAAAAGAGTCACTATTGTGCTCCCATTGTCATACACAGGGCAAATAGCACTGGCGTCTGTTCCCAGCAAGTACAGTGTATTGGACTGAAGAGGAACTACTGTTCTTGTAAGTTTCCTAAGCAGAGTTGTACTAGATATGGCCAGTGTGTGTAGGAAGCACAGTTCTTTTGTTCTGAGCTAGCTCACTGTTCAGACCCCATAGGAAACACAGTAGAGTAGAAGAGTGCTCTTTTCTCAAAAGCAGAGTGTGATTCTTGTAAGGCGAGCTAGTGTTTGTTTCCCAGTCCTAAATGGAGTTGAACCACATGCAGTTTCTGGTCCTACGAGCAAGAGTTGTTTTCTGGTAAGGAAAGTCACTATTGCGCTCCCATTGTCATACACAGGGCAAATAGCACTAGCGTCTGTTAGCAGCATGTGCAATGTATTGGACTGAAGAGGATCTACTGTTCTTGTCAGTTTCCTAAGCAGAATTGAACTAGACATGGCCCGTGTGTAGGAAGCACAGTTCTTTTGTTATGAGCAAGCTCACTCTTCTGGCCCTATAGGAAACACAGTAGAGTAGAAGAGTGCTCTTTTCTCAAAATCAGAGTGTGTTTCTTGTAAGGTGAGCTAGCAATTGTTTCCCAGTCCTAAATGGAGTTTTTGGATTACGAGCAAGATTTGTTTTCTTGTAAGGAAAGTCACTATTGCGCTCCCATTGCCATACACAGTGCAAATAGCACTCGAGTCTGTTCCCAGCAAGTACAGTGTATTGGACTGAAGAGGAGCTACTGTTCTTGTCAGTATCCTAAGAAGAGTCGAACTCGATATGGCCCGTGAACATAGGAAGCACAGTTTTTTGTTCTGAGCAAGCTCACTGTTCGGACCCCACAGGAAACACAGTAGAGTAGAAGAGTGCTCTTTTCTCAAATGCAGAGTGTGTTTCTTGTAAGGCTAGCTAGCGTTTGTTTCCCAATCCTAAATGGAGTTGAATCCCATACAGTTTCTGGTTCTACGAACAAGAGTTGTTTTCTGGTAAGAAGAGTCACTATTGTGCTCCCATTGCCATACACAGGGCAAATAGCACTGGCGTCTGTTCCCAGCATGTACAGTGTATTGGACTAAAAAGGATCTACTGTTCTTGTCAGTTTCCTAGGCAGAATTGAACTAGATATGGCTGTGTGTGTAGGAAGCACAGTTCTTTTGTTCTGAGCAAGCTCACAGTTCTGGCCCTATAGGAAACACAGTAGAGTAGAAGAGTGCTCTTTTCTCAAAAGCAGAGTTTGTTTCTTGAAAGGCGAGCTAGCGTTTTTTTCCCAGTCCTAAATGAAGTTGAATCCCATGCAGTTTCTGGTCCTACGAGCAAGAGTTGTTTTCTGGTAAGAAGAGTCACTATTGTGCTCCCATTGAAATACACAGTGCAAATAGCACTCGCGTCTGTTCCCAGCAAGTACAGAGTATTGGACTGAAGAGGAGCTACTGATCTTGTCAGTTTCCTAAGCAGAGTTGAACTGGATATGGCCCGTGTATGTAGGAAGCACAGTTCTTTTGTTCTGAGCAAGCTCACTGTTCAGACCCCATAGGAAAAAAAGTAGAGTAGAAGAGTGCTCTTTTCTGAAAAGCAGAGTGTGTTTCTTGTAAGGCGAGCTAGGGTTTGTTTCCCAGTCCTAAATGGAGTTGAATCACATGCAGTTTCTGGTCCTATGAGCAAGAGTTGTTTTCTGGTAAGAAGAGTCACTATTGCGCTCCCATTGTCATACACAGGGCAAATAGCACTAGCGTATGTTAGCACCATGTACACTGTATTCGACTGAAGAGGATCTAGTGTTCTTGTCAGTTTCCTAAGCAGAATTGAACTAGACATGGCCCGTGTGTGCAGGAGGCACAGTTCTTTTGTTCTGAGCAAGCTCACTGTTTTGGCCCTATAGGAAACACAGAAGAGTAGAAGAGTGCTCCTTTCTCAAAAGCAGAGTGTGTTTCTTGTAAGGTGAGATAGCGTTTGTTTCCCAGTCCTAAGTGGAGTTGAGACACATGCAGTTTTTGGTCCTACGAGCAAGAGTTGTTTTCTGGTAAGGAAAGTTACTATTGCGCTCCTATTGCCATACAGAGTGCAAATAGCACTCACGTCTGTTCCCAGGAAGTACAGTGTATTGTTTTGAAGAGTAGCAACTGTTCTCATGAGTTTCCTAAGCAGAGTGTAACTAGATATGGCCCGTGTGTGTAGGAAGCACAGTTCTTTTGTTCTGAGCAAGCTCACTGTTCGGACCCCATAGGAAACACAGTGGAGTAGAAGAGTGCTCTTTTCTCAAAAGCAGAGTGTGTTTCTTGTAAGGCGAGCTAGAGTTTGTTTCCCAGTCCTAAATGGAGTTTAATCACATGCAGTTTCTGGTCCTACGAGCAAGAGTTGTTTCCTGGTAAGAAGAGTGACTATTACTCTCCCATTGCCATACACAGTGCAAATAGCACTCCCGTCTGTTCCAAGGAAGTACAGTGTATTGGACTGAAGCGGAGCTACTGTTCTTGTAAGTTTCCTAAGCAAGTTGAACAAGATATGCCCGTCTGTGTAGGAAGCACAGTTCTTTTGCTCTGAGCAAGCTCACTGTTCGGACCCCATAGAAAACACAGTAGAATAGAAGAGTACTCTTTACTCAAAAGCAGAGTGTGTTTCCTGTAAGGCGAGCTAGCGTTCCTTTCGCAGTCCTAAATGGAGTTGATCACATGCAGTTTCTGGACCTACGAGCAAGAGTTGTTTTCTGGCAAAAGAGTCACTATTGCGCTCCAATTGTCATACACAGGGCAAATAGCACTGGCGTCTTTTCCCAGCATGTTCAGTGTATTGTACTGAGGAGGATCTACTGTTCTTGTCAGTTTCCTAGGCAGAATTGAACTAGATATGACTGTGTGTGTAGGAAGCACAGTTGTTTTGTTCTGAGCCAGCTCACAGTTCTGGCGCTATAGGAAACACAGTAGAGTAGAAGAGTGTCTTTTCTCAAAAGCAGAGTTTGTTTCTTGTAAGGCGAGCTAGCGTTTTTTTTCCCAGTCCTAAAGGGAGTTGAATCACATGCAGTTTCTGGTCCTACGAGCAAGAGTTTTTTTCTGGTAAGAAGAGTCACTATTGCGCTCCCTTTGTCATACACAGGGCAAATAGCACTGGCGTCTGTTCCCAGCAAGTACAGCGTATTGGACTGAAGAGGATCTACTGTAGTTGTTAGTTTCCTAAGCAGAATTGAACTAGATATGGCCTTGTGTGTAGGAAGCACAGTTCTTTTGTTCTGAGCAAGCTCACTCTTCTGGCCCTACAGGAAACACAGTAGATTAGAAGAGTGCTCTTTTCTCAAAAGCAGTGTGTGTTTCTTATAAGGCGAGCTAGCGTTTGTTTCCCAGTCCTAAATGGATTTGAATCACATGCAGTTTTTGGTACTAAGAGCAAGAGTTGTTTTCTGGTAAGGAAAGTCACTGTTGCACTCCCAATGCCATACACAGTGAAAATAGCACTGGCGTCTGTTCCCAGCAAGTACAGTGTATTGGACTGAAGAGGAGCTACAGCTCTTGTCAGTTTCCTAAGCAGAGTTGAAGTAGATATGGACCGTGTGTGTAGGAAGCACAGTTCTTCTGTTCTGAGCAAGCTCACTGTTCGGACCCCATAGGAAACACAGTAGAGTAGAAGAGTGCCCTTTTCCCAAAAGCAGAGTGTGTTTCTAGTAAGGCGATCTAGCGTTTGTTTCCCAGTCATAAATGGAGTTGAAGCCCATGTAGTTTCTATTCCTACGAGCAAGAGTTGTTTTTTGGTATTAAGAGTCACCATTGCGCTCCCATTGCTATACACAGTGCAAATAGCACTCGCGTCTGTTCCCAGCAAGTACAGTGTATTGGACTGAAGAGAAGCTACTGTTCTTGTCAGTTTCCTAAGCAGAGTTGAACTAGATATGCCCCGTGTGTGTAGGAAGCACAGTTCTTTTGTTCTGAGGAAGCTCACTGATCTGGCCCTATAGGAAACACAGGAGAGTAGAAGAGTGCTGTTTTCTCAAAAGCAGAGTGTGTTTCTTGCAAGGCGAGCTAGCGTTTGTTTCCCAGTCCTAAACGGAGTTGAATCACATGCAGTTTTTGGTCCTACGAGCAAGAGTTGTTTTCTGGTAAGGAAAGTCACTGTTGCACTCCCAATGCCATACACTGTGAAAATAGCACTCGCGTCTGTTCCCAGCAAGTACAGTGTATTGGACTGAAGAGGAGCTACTGTTCTTGTATGTTTCCTAAGCAGAGTTTTACTAGATATGGCCCGTGAGTGTAGGAAGCAAAGTTCTTTTGTTCTGAGCTAGCTCACTGTTCGGACCCCATAGGCAACACTGTAGTGTAGAAGAGTGCTCTTTTCTCAAAAGCAGAGTGTGTTTCTTGTAAGACGAGCTAGCGTTTGTTTCCCAGTCCGAAATGGAGTTGAATCACGTGCAGTTTTTGGTTTACGAGCAAGAGTTGTTTTCTGATAAGGAAAGTCACTATTGCTCTCCCATTGCCATACACATTGCAAATAGCACTCGCCTCTGTTCCCACCAAGTACAGTGTGTTGGACAGAAGAGGAGCTACTGTTCTTGTCAGTTTCCTAAGCAGAGTTGAACTAGATATGGCCCGTTTGTGTAGGAATCACAGTTCATTTGTTCTGAGCAAGCTCACTGTTAGGACCCCATAGGAAACACAGTAGAGTAGAAGAGTGCTCTTTTCTCAAAAGCAGAGTGTGTTTCTTGTAAGGCGACCTAGCGTTTTTTTCCCAGTCCTAAATGGAGTTGAATCTCATGTAGTTTCTGTTCGTACGAGCAAGAGTTGTTTTCTGGTAATAAGAGTCACTATTGCGCTCCCATTGCCGTAGACAGTGCAAATAGCACTCGGGGTCTGTTCCCAGCAAGTACAGTGTATTGGACTGAAGAGGAGCTACTGATCTTGTCAGTTTCCTAAGCAGAGTTGAACTGGATATTGCCCGTGTATGTAGGAAGCACAGTTCTTTTGTTCTGAGCAAGCTCACTGTTCAGACCCCAGAGGAAAAAAAGTAGAGTAGAAGAGTGCTCTTTCATCAAAAGCAGAGTGTGTTTCTTGTAAGGCGAGCAAGGGTTTGTTTCCCAGTCCTAAATTGAGTTGAATCACATGCAGTTTCTGGTCCTATGAGCAAGAGTTGTTTTCTGGTAAGAAGAGTCACTATTGCACTCCCATTGTCATACACAGGGCAAATAGCACTAGCGTCTGTTAGCACCATGTACAGTGTATTCGACTGAAGAGGATCTAGTGTTCTTGTCAGTTTCCTAAGCAGAATTGAACTAGACATGGCCCGTGTGTAGGAAGCACAGTTCTTTTGTTCTGAGCAAGCTCACTGTTCGGACCCCATAGAAAACACAGTAGAATAGAAGAGTACTCTTTACTCAAAAGCAGAGTGTGTTTCCTCTAAGGCGAGCTAGCGTTCCTTTCGCAGTCCTAAATGGAGTTGAATCCCATGCAGTTTCTGGTCCTACGAGCAAGAGTTGTTTTCTGGCAAAAGAGTCACTATTGAGCTCCCAAGTCATACACAGGGCAAATAGCACTGGCGTCTGTTCCCAGCATGTACAGTGTATTGTACTGAGGAGGATCTATTGTTCTTGTCAGTTTCCTAGGCAGAATTGAATTGGATATGCCTGTGTGTGTAGAAAGCACAGTTCTTTTTTTCTGAGGCAGCTCACAGTTCTGGCACTATAGGAAACACAGTAGAGTAGAAGAGTGTCTTTTCTCAAAAGCAGAGTTTGTTTCTTGTAAGGCGAGCTAGCATTTTTTTTCCCAGTCTGAAAGGGAGTTGAATCACATGCAGTTTCTGGTCCTACGAGCAAGAGTTGTTTTCTGGTAAGAAGAGTCACTATTGCACTCCCTTTGTCATACAAAGGGCAAATAGCACTGGCCTCTGTTCCCAGCAAGTACACTGTATTGGACTGAAGAGGATCTACTGTAGTTGTTAGTTTCCTAAGCAGAATTGAACTAGATATGGCCTTGTTTGTAGGAAGCACAGTTCTTTTGTTCTGAGCAAGCTCACTCTTCTGGCCCTACAGGAAACACAGTAGATTAGAAGAGTGCTCTTTTCTCAAAAGCAGAGTGTGTTTCTTGTAAGGCGAGCTAGCGTTTGTTTCCCAGTCCTAAATGGATTTGAATCACATGCAGTTTCTGGTCCTACGAGCAAGAGTAGTTTTCTGGTAAGAAGAGTCACTATTGCGCTCCCATTTTAATACACAGGGCAAATAGCACACACGTCTGGTCCCAGAAAGTACAGTGTATTGGACTTAAGAGGAGCTACTGTTCTTGTCAGTTTCCTAAGCAGAAGTGAACTAGATATGACCGTGTGTGTAGGAAGCACAGTTCTTTTGTTCTGAGCAAGCTCACTGTTCGGATCCCATAGGAAACACAGTAAAGTAGAAGAGTGCTCTTTTCTGAAAAGCAGAATGTGTTTCTTGTAAGGCGAGCTAGCGTTTATTTTCCAGTTCTAAATGGAGTTGAATCACATGCAGTTTTTGGTCCTACGAGCAAGAGTTGTTTTCTTGTAAGGAAAGTCACTATTGCACTCCCATTGCCATACACAGTTCAAATAGCACTTGCGTCTGTTCACAGCAAGTACAGTGTGTTACAGAAGAGGAGCTACTGTTCTTGTCAGTTTCCTAAGCAGAGTTGGACTAGATATGGCCCGTGTACGTAGGAAGCACAGTTCTTTTGTTCTGAGCAACCTCACTGTTCGGACCACATAGGAAACACAGTAGAGTAGAAGAGTGCTCTTTTCTCAAAAGCACAGTGTGTTTCTTGTAAGACGAGCTAGCATTTGTTTCCCAGTCCTAAATGGAGTTGAATCACATGCAGTTTCTTGTCCTACGAGCAAGAGTTGTTTTCTGGTAAGAAGAGTCACTATTGCGCTCCCATTGTCATGCACAAGGCAAATAGCACTGCTGTCGGTTCCCAGCATGTACAGTGTATTGGACTAAAGAAGATCTACTGTTCTTGTCAGTTTCCTAAGCAGAATTGATCTAGATATGGCCGTGTGTGTAGGAAGCACAGTTCTTTTGTTCTGAGCAAGCTCACTGTTCTGGCCATATAGGAAACACAGTAGAGTAGAAGAGTGCTCTTTTATCAAAAGCAGAGTCTCTTTTTTGTAAGGCGAGCTATCGATTATTTCCCAGTTCTAAGTGGAGTTGAATCACATGCAGTTTTCGGTCCTACGAGCAAGAGTTGTTTTCTGGTAAGAAGAGTCACTATTGCGCTCCCATGGTCATACACAGTGCAAATAACACTCGCGTCTGTTCCCAGCAAGTACAGTGTATTGGACTGAAGAGGAGCTACTGTTCTTGTCAGTTTCCTAAGCAGAATTGAACTAGATATGGCCGTGTGTGTAGGAAGCACAATTCTTTTGTTCTGAGCAAGCTCACTGTTTGGACCCCATCGGAAACACAGTAGAGTGGAAGAGTGCTCTTTTCTCAAAAGCAGAGTGTGTTTCTTATAAGGCGAGCTAGCGTTTATTTCCCAGTTCTAAATGGAGTTGAATCACATGCAGTTTTTAGTCCTACGAGCCAGAGTTGTTTTCTGGTAAGGAAAGTCACTATTGCGCTCCCATTGTCAATCACAGTGCAAATAGCATTCGTGTCTGTTCACAGCAAGTACAGTGTATTGGACTGAAGAGGAGCATTTTTCTTGTCAGTTTCCTAAGCAGAGTAGAACTAGATATGGCCTGTGTGTGTAGGAAGCACAGTTCTTTTGTTCTGAGCAGGCTCACTGTTCGGACCCCATAGGAAACACAGTAGAGTAGAAGAGTGCTCTTTTCTCAAAAGCAGAGTCTCTTACTTGTAAGGCGAGCAAGCGATTGTTTCCCAGTCCTAAGTGGTGTTGAATCACATGCAGTTTCTGGTCCTACGAGCAAGAGTTGTTTTCTGGTAAGAAGAGTCACTATTGCGCTCCCATTGTCATACAAAGGGCAAATAGCACTCGCGTCTGTTCCCAGCATGTAAAGTGTATTGGACTGAAGAGAATCTACTGTTCTTGTCAGGTTCCTAAGCAGAATTGAACTAGATATGGCCCTGTATAGGAAGCACAGTTCTTTTGTTCTGAGCAAGCTCACTGTTCGGACCCCATAGGAAACACAGTAGAGTAGAAGAGTGCTCTTTTCTCAAAAGCAGAGTGTGTTTCTTGTAAGGCGAGCTAGCGTTTGTTTCCCAGTCCTAAATGGAGTTGAATCACATGCAGTTTTTGGTCCCAGGAGCAAGAGTTGTTTTCTGGTAAGAAGAGTCACTATTGCGCTCCCATTGTCATACACAGGGCAAATAGCACTGGTGTCGGTTCTCAGCATGTACAGTGTATTGGATTAGAGAGGATCTACTGTTCTTGTCAGTTTCCTAAGCAGAATTGATCTAGATATGGCCCCGTGTGTTGAAAGCACAGTTCTTTTGTTCTGAGCAAGCTCACTCTTCTGACCATATAGGAAACACAGTAGAGTAGAAGCGTGCTCTTTTCTCAAAAGCAGAGTCTGTTTCTTGTAAGGCGAGCTAGCATTTATTTCCCAGTTCTAAATGGAGTTGAATCACATGCAGTTTTCGGTCCTGCAAGCAAGAATTGTTTTCTGGTAAGGAAAGTCACAATTGAGTTCCCATTACCATAAACAGTGTAAATAGCACTCGCGTCTGTTCCCAGCAAGTACAGTATATTGGACTGAAGAGGAGCTACTGTTCTTGTCAGTTTCCTAAGCAGAGTTGAATTAGATATGGCCCGTGTGTGTAGGAAGCACAGTTCTTTTGTTCTGAGCAAGCTCACTGTTCAGACCCCATAGGAAACACAGTAGAGTAGAAGAGTGTTCTTTTCTCAAAACCAGAGTCTGTTTCTTGTAAGGCGAGCTAGCGTTTATTTCCCAGTTCTAAATGGAGTTGAATCACATGCAGTTTTCGGTCCTACGACCAAGAGTTGTTTTCTGGTAAGGAAAGTCACTGTTGCACTCCCAATGCCATACACAGTGAAAATAGCACTGGCGTCTGTTCCCAGCAAGTACAGTGTATTGGATTGAAGAGGAGCTACAGCTCTTGTCAGTTTCCTAAGCAGAGTTGAAGTAGATATGGCCGTTGTGTGTAGGAAGCACAGTTCTTTTGTTCTGAGCAAGCTCACTGTTCAGACCCCATAGGAAACACAGTAGAGTAGAAGAGTGTTCTTTTCTCAAAACCAGAGTCTGTTTCTTGTAAGGCGAGCTAGCGTTTATTTCCCAGTTCTAAATGGAGTTGAATCACATGCAGTTTTCGTTCCTACGAGCAAGAGTTGTTTTCTGGTAAGGAAAGTCACTGTTGCACTCCCAATGCCACACACAGTGAAAATAGCACTGGCGTCTGTTCTCAGCAAGTACAGTGTATTGGATTGAAGAGGAGCTACAGCTCTTGTCAGTTTCCTAAGCAGAGTTGAAGTAGATATGGCCCTTGTGTGTAGGAAGCACAGTTCTTTTGTTTTGAGCAAGTTCATTGTTAGGACCCCATAGGAAACACAGTATAGTAGAAGAGTGCTCTTTTCTCAAAACCAGAGTGTGTTTCTTGTAATGCGAGCTAGCGTTTGTTTCCCAGTCCTAAATGGAGTTGAATCTCATGCAGTTTCTGGTCCTACGAGCAAGAGTTGTTTTCTGGTAAGGAAAGTCACTATTGGGCTTTCATTGCCATACACAGTGCAAATAGCACTGGCGTCTGTTCCCAGCAAGTACAGTGTATAGGACTGAAGAGGAGCTACTGTTCTTGTCAGTTTCCTAAGCAGAGTTGAACTAGATATGGCCCGTGTACATAGGAAGCAAAATTCATTTGTTCTGAGCAAGCTCACTGTTCGGACCCCATAGGAAACAGTGTAGAGTAGAAGAGTGCTCTTTTCTCAAAAGCAGAGTATGTTTCTTGTAAGGGGAGCTAGTTTTTGTTTCCCAGTCAGAAATGGAGTTGAATCACATGCAGTTTCTGGTCCTACGAGCAGAGTTGTTTTCTGGTAAAGAATCACTATTGCGGTCCCATTGCCATACACAGTGCAAATAGCACTCGCGTCTGTTCCCAGCAAGTACAGTGTATTGGACTGAAGAAGAGCTACGGTTCTTGTCAGTTTCCTAAGCAGAGTTGAACTAGATATGGCGAGTGTGTGTAGGAAGCACAGTTCTTTTGTTCTGAGGAAGCTCACTGTTCTGGTCCCATAGGAAAAACAGTAGAGTAGAAGAGTGCTCTTTTCTCAAAAGCAGAGTGTGTTTCTTGTAGGGCGAGCTAGCGTTTGTTTCCCAGTCTTAAATGGAGTTGAATCCCATGCAATTTCTGGTCCTACAAGCAAGAGTTGTTTTCTGGTAAGAAGAGTCACTATTGTGCTCTAATTGTCATACACAGGGCAAATAGCACTCGCGTCTGTCCCCAGCATGTAAAGTGTATTGGACTGAAGAGAATCTACTGTTTTTGTCAGGTTCCTAAGCAGAAGTTAACTAGGTATGGCCGTGTGTGTAGGAAGCACACTTCTTTTGTTCTGAGCAAGCTCTTTGTTCGGACGCCATAGGAAACACAGTAGAGTAGAAGAGTGCTCTTTTCTCAAAAGCAGAGTGTGTTTCTTTTAAGGCGAGCTAGCGTTTGTTTCCCAGTCCTAAATGGAGTTGAATCACATGCAGTTTCTGGTCCTACGAGCAAGAGTTGTTTTCTGATAAGAAGAGTCACTATTGCGCTCCCATTTTCATACACAGGGCAAATCGCACACGCGTCTGGTCCCAGCAAGTACAGTGTATTGGACTGAAGAGGAGCTACTGTTCTTGTCAGTTTCCTAAGCAGAATTGAACTAGATATGGCCGTGTGTGTAGGAAGCACAGTTCTTTTGTTCTGAGCAAGCTCACTGTTCGGACCCCATAGGAAACACAGTAAAGTAGAAGAGTGCTCTTTTCTCAAAAGCAGAGTGTGTTTCTTGTAAAAAGAGCTAGTGTTTGTTTCCCAGTCCTAAATGGAGTTGAATCACATGCAGTTTTTGGTTTACTAGGAAGAGTTTTTTTCTGGTAAGGAAAGTCACTATTGCGCTCCCATTGCCATACACATTGCAAATAGCACTCGCGTTTGTTCCCAACCAAGTACAGTGTGTTGGACTGAAGAGGAGCTACTGTTCTTGTCAGTTTCCTAAGCAGAGTTGAACTAGATATGGCCCGTGTACGTAGGAAGCACAGTTCTTTTGTTCTGTGCAAGCTCACTGTTCGGACCCCATAGGAAACAGTGTAGAGTAGAAGAATGCTCTTTTCTCAAAAGCAGAGTGTGTTTCTTGTAAGGCTAGCTAGTGTTTGTTTCCCAGTCAGAAATGGAGTTGAATCACATGCAGTTTCTGTTCCTACAAGCAAGAGTTGTTTTCTGGTTAGAAGAGTCACTATTGCGCTCCTATTGTCATACACAGTGCAAATAGCACTGGTGTCTGTTCCCAGCTTGTACTGTGTATTGGACTGAAGAGGATGTACTGTTCTTGTCAGTTTCCTAATCAGAATTGAACTGGATATGGACTGTGTGTGTTGGAAGTACAGTTCTTTTATTCTGAGCAGGCTCACTGTTCTAGCCCTGTAGGAAACACATTAGAGTAGAAGAGTGTCTTTTCTCAAAAGCAGAGTGTGTTTCTTGTAAGGCGAGCTAGCAATTGTTTCCCAGTCCTAAGGGGTGTTGAATCACTTGCAGATCTGTTCCTACGAGCAAGAGTTGTTTTCTGGTAAGAAGAGTCACTATTGTGCTTCAATTGTCATACACAGGGCAAATAGCACTGGTGTCTGTTCCCAGCATGTAAAGTGTATTGGACTGAAGAGAATCTACTGTTCTTGTCAGGTTCCTAAGCAGAATTGATCTAGATATGGCCGTGTGTGTAGGAAGCACAGTTCTTTTGTTCTGAGCAAGCTCACTGTTCGGACCCCATAGGAAACACAGTAGAGTAGAAGAGTGCTCTTTTCTCAAAAGCAGAGTGTGTTTCTTGTAAGGCGAGCTAGGTTTTGTTTCCCAGTCCTAAATGGAGTTGAATCACATGCAGTTTCTTGTCCTACGAGCAAGAGTTTTTTTCTGGTAAGAAGATTCACTATTGCGCTCCCATTGTCATACACAGGCCAAATAGCACTGGTGTCGGTTCCCACCATGTACAGTGTATTGGACTAAAGAAGATCTACTGTTCTTGTCAGTTTCCTAAGCAGAATTGATCTAGATATGGCCGTGTGTGTAGGAAGCACAGTTCTTTTGTTCTGAGCAAGCTCACTGTTCTGGAAATATAGGAAACACAGTAGAGTAGAAGAGTGCTCTTTTCTCAAAAGCAGAGTCTCTTTCTTGTAAGGCGAGCTAGCGATTATTTCCCAGTTCTAAATGGAGTTGAATCACATGCAGTTTTCGGTCCTACAAGCAAGAGTTGTTTTCTGGTAAGAAGAGTCACTATTGCGCTCCCATGGTCATACACAGTGCAAATAACCCTCGCGTCTGTTCCCAGCAAGTACAGTGTATTGGACTGAAGAGGAGCTACTGTTCTTGTCAGTTTCCTAAGCAGAATTGAACTAGATATGGCTGTGTGTGGGAAACACAATTCTTTTGTTCTGAGCAAGCTCACTGTTTGGACCCCATAGGAAACACAGTAGAGTAGAAGAGTGCTCTTTTCTCAAAAGCAGAGTGTGTTTCTTGTAAGGCGAGCTAGCGTTTATTTCCCAGTTCTAAATGGAGTTGAATCACATGCAGTTTTTGGTCCTACGAGCAAGAGTCGTTTTCTGGTAAGGAAAGTCACTATTGCGCTCCCATTGTCATACACAGTGCAAATAGCATTCGCGTCTGTTCACAGCAATTACAGTGTATTGGACTGAAGAGGAGCACTTTTCTTGTCAGTTTCCTAAGCAGAGTAGAACTAGATATGGCCTGTGTGTGTAGGAAGCACAGTTTTTTTGTTCTGAGCAAGCTCACTGTTCGGACCCCATAGGAAACACAGTAGAGTAGAAGAGTGCTCTTTTCTCAAAAGCTGAGTCTCTTTCTTATAAGGCGAGCTAGCGATTGTTTCCCAGTCCTAAGTGGTGTTGAATCACATGCATTTTCTGGTCCTACGAGCAAGAGTTGTTTTCTGGTAAGAAGAGTCACTGTTGTGCTCCCATTGTCATACAAAGGGCAAATAACACTCGCGTCTGTTCCCTGCATGTAAAGTGTATTGGACTGAAGAGAATCTACTGTTCTTGTCAGGTTCCTAAGCAGAATTGAACTAGATATGGCCCTGTGTAGGAAGCACAGTTCTTTTGTTCTGAGCAAGCTCACTGTTAGGACCCCATAGGAAACACAGTGGAGTAGAAGAGTGCTCTTTTCTCAAAAGCAGAGTGTGTTTCCTGTAAGGCGAGCTAGCGTTTGTTTCCCAGTCCTAAATGGAGTTGAATCACATGCAGTTTTTGGTCCCACGAGCAAGAGTTGTTTTCTGGTAAGAAGAGTCACTATTGCGCTCCCATTGTCATACACAGGGCAAATAGCACTGGTGTCGGTTCTCAGCATGTACAGTGTATTGGACTGAAGAGGATCTACTGTTCTTGTCAGTTTCCTAAGCAGAATTGATCTAGATATGGCCGTGTGTGTACAAAGCACAGTTCTTTTGTTCTGAGCAAGCTCACTGTTCTGGCCCTATAGGAAACACAGTAGAGTAGAAGAGTGCTCTTTTCTCAAAAGCAGAATGTGTTTCTTGTAAGGAGAACTAGCGTTTGTTTCCCAGTACTAAATGGAGGTGAATCACATGCAGTTTCTGGTCCTATGAGCAAGAGTTGTTTTCTGGTACGAAAAGTCACTATTGTGCTCCAATTGCCATACACAGTGCAAATAGCACTCACGTCTGTTCCCAGCAACGACAGTGTATTTGACTAAAGAGGAGCTACTGTTCTTGTCAGTTTCCTAAGCAGAGTTGAACTAGATATGGCCCGTGTGTGTAGGAAGCACAGTTCTTTTGTTCTGAGCTAGCTCACTGTTCGGAACACTTAGGAAACAGAGTAGATGAGTGCTCTTTTCTCAAATGCAGAGTGTGTTTCTTGTAAGGCGAGATAGCGTTTGTTTCCCAGTCCTAAATGGAGTTGAGTCCCATGCAGTTTCTGGTCCTACGAGCAAGAATTGTTTTCTGGTAAGGAAAGAAACTATTGTGCTCCCATTGTCATACACAGTGCAAAAAGCACTCGCGTCTGTTCCCAGCAAGAACAGTGTATTGAACTGAAGAGGAGGTACTGTTCTTGTCAGTTTCCTAAGCATAGTTGAACTAGATATGGCCAGTGTGTGTAGGAAGCACAGTTCTTTTGTTCTGAGCAAGCTCACTGTTCGGACCCCATAGGAAATAGAGTAGAGAAGAAGAGTGTCCTTTTCTCAAAAGCAGAGTGTTTTTCTTGTAAGGTGAGCTAGTGTTTGATTCCCAATCCTAAATGTATTTGAATCACATGCAGTTTTTGGTACTACGAGCAAGAGTTGTTTTCTGGTAAGGAAAGTCACTATTGCGCTCCCATTGCCATACACAGTGCAAATAGCACTCACGTATGTTCCCAGCAAGTACAGTGTGTTGGACTGAAGAGGAGCTACTGTTCTTGTCAGTTTCCTAAGCAGAATTGAACTAGATATGGCCATGTGTGTAGGAAGCACAGTTCTTTTGTTCTGAGCAAGCTCACTGTTCTGGCCATATAGGAAACACAGTAGAGTAGAAGAGTGCTCTTTTCTCAAAGCAGAGTGTGTTTCTTGTAAGGAGAGCTAGCGTTTTTTTCCCAGTCCTAAATGGAGGTGAGTCACATGCAGTTTTTGGTCCTACGACCATGAGTTGTTTTATGGTAAGAAGAGTCACTATTGCGCTCCCATTGTCACACACAGGGCAAATAGCACTGGTGTCGGTTCCCAGCATGTACAGTGTATTGAACTAAAGAGGAGCTACTGTTCTTTTCAGTTTACTATGGCGAATTGATCTAGATATGGCCGTGTGTGTAGGAAGCACATTTCTTTTGTTCTGAGCAAGCTCACTGTTCTGGCCATATAGGAAACACAGTAGAGTAGAAGAGTGCTCTTTTCTCAAAAGCTGAGTCTCTTTCTTGTAAGGCGAGCTAGCGTTTATGTCCCAGTTCTTAGTTGAGTTGAATCACATGCAGTTTTCGGTCCTACGAGCAAGAGTTGTTTTCTGGTAAGGAAAGTCACTATTGAGCTCCCATTGCCATACACAGTGCAAATAGCACTGGCATCTGTTTCCATCAAGTACAGTGTATTGGACTGAAGAGGAGCTACTGTTCTTGTCAGTTTCCTAAGCAGAGTTGAACTAGATATCCGTGTGTATAGGAAGCACAGTTTTTGTTCTGAGCAAGTTCACTGTTTGGACCACATAGGTAACACAGTAGAGTAGAAGAGTGCTCTTTTCTCAAAAGCAGAGTGTGTTTCTTGTAAGGCGAGCTAGCGTTTGTTTCCCAGTCCTAAATGGAGTTGAATCCCATGCAGTTTCTGGTCCTACAAGCAAGAGTTGTTTCCTATAAGAAGAGTCACTATTGCGCTCCCATTGTCATACACAGGGCAAATAGTACTGGCGTCTGTTCCCAGCAAGTACAGTGTACTGGACTGAAGAGGATCTACTGTTCGTGTCAGGGTCCTAAGCAGAATTGATCTAGATATGGCCGTGTGTGTAGGAAGCACAGTTCTTTTGTTCTGAGCAAGCTCACTGTTCAGACCCCATAGGAAACACAGTTGAGTAGAAGAGTGCCCTTTTCTCAAAAGCAGAGTGTGTTTCTTGTTAGGCGAGCTAGTGTTTGTTTCCCAGACAGAAATGGAGTTGAATCCCATGCAGTTTCTGGTCCTACGAGCAAGAGTTTTTTTCTGGTAAGAAGAGTCACTATTGCGCTCCCATTGTCATACACAGGGCAAATAGCACTGGCGTCTGTTCCCAGCATGTACAGTCCATTGGACAGAAGAGGAGCTACTGTTCTTGTCAGTTTCCTAAGCAGAATTGAACTAGATATGGCCCGTGTGTGTTGGAAGCACAGTTCTTTTGTTCTGAGCAAGGTTACTGTTCGGACCCCACAGGAAACACAGTAGAGAAGAAGAGTGCTCGTTTCTCAAAAGCAGAGTGTGTTTCTTGTAAGGCCAGCTAGCGTTTGTTTCCCAGTCCTAAATGGAGTTGAGTACCATGCAGTTTCTGGTCCTACAAGCAGGAGTTGTTTTCTGGTAAGGAAAGAAACTATTGTGCTCCCATTGCCATACACAGTGCAAATAGCACTCGCGTCTGTTCCCAGCAAGTACAGTGTATTGAACTGAAGAGGAGCTACTGTTCTTGTCAGTTTCCTAAGCAGAGTTGAACTAGATATGGCCCGTGTGTGTAGGAAGCACAGTTCTTTTGTTCTGAGCAAGCTCACTGTTCAGTCCCTATAGGAAACACAGTAGAGTAGAAGAGTGCTCTTTTCTCAAAAGCAGAGTGTGTTTCTTGTGAGGCGAGCTAGCGTTTGTTTCCCAGTCCTATATGGAGTTGAGTCACATGCAGTTTTTGGTCCTATGAGCAAGAGTTTTTTTCTGTTAAGAAGAGTCACTATTGCGCTCCAATTGCCATACACAGTGCAAATAGCACTGGCGTCTGTTCCCATCAAGTACAGTGTATTTTGCTGATGAGGAGCTACTGTTCTTGTCAGTTTCCTAAGCAGAGTTGAACTAGATATGGTCCGTGTGTATAGGAAGCACAGTTTTTGTTCTGAGCAAGCTCACTGTTTGGACCACATAGGAAACACAGTAGAGTAGAAGAGTGCTCTTTTCTAAAAAGCAGAGTGTGTTTCTTGTAAGGCCAGCTAGCATTTGTTTCCCAGTCCTAAATGGAGTTGAATCACATGCTGTTTCTTGTCCTACGAGCAAGAGTTTTTTTCTGGTAAGGAAAGTCACTATTGCGCTCCCATTGTCATACACAGGGCAAAAAGCAATGGCGACTGTTCCCAGCATGTACATTGTATTGGACTGAAAAGGATCTACTGTTCTTGTCAGTTTCCTAAACAGAATTGAACTAGATATGGCCATGGGTATAGGAAGCACAGTTCTTTTTTCTGAGAAAGCTCTCTGTTCTGGCCCTATAGGAAACAGAGTGGAGTAGAAGAGTGCTCTTTTCTCAAAAGCAGAGTGTGTTTCTTGTAAGGCGAGCTAGCATTTGTTTCCCAGTCCTAAATGGAGTTGAATCACATGCAGGTTTTGGTACTACGAGCAAGAGTTGTTTTATGGTAAGGAAAGTCACTATTGCGCTCCCATTGCCATACACAGTGCAAATAGCACTCACGTATGTTCCCAGCAAGTACAGTGTATTGAACTGAAGAGGAGCTACTATTCTTGTCAGTTTCCTAAGCAGAATTGAACTAGATATGGCCATGTGTGTAGGAAGCACAGTTCTTTTTTTCTGAGCAAGCTCACTGTTCTGGCCATATAGGAAACACAGTAGAGTAGAAGAGTGCTCTTTTCTCAAAAGCAGGGTGTGTTTCTTGTAAGGAGAGCTAGCGTTTTTTTCCCAGTCTTAAATGGAGGTGAGACACATGCAGTTCTTGGTCCTACGACCATGAGTTGTTTTCTGGTAAGAAGAGTCACTATTGTGCTCCAATTGCCATACACAGTGCAAATAGCACTCGCGTATGTTTCCAGCAAGTACAGTGTATTGGACTGAAGAGGAGCTACTGTTCTTGACAGTTTCCTAAGCAGAGTTGAACTAGATATGGCCCGTGTGTGTAGGAAGCACAGTTCTTTTCCTCTGAAGAAGCTCACTGTTCGGACCCCATAGGAAACACAGTAGAGTAGAAGAGTGCTCTTCTCTCAAAAGCAGAGTTTGTTTCTAGGAAGGTGAGCTAGCATTTGTTTCCCAGTCCTAAATGGAGTTGAAACACATGCAGTTTCTGGTCCTACAAGCAAGAGTTGTTTTCTGGTAAGAAGACTCAATATTGCGCTCCCATTCTCATACACAGGGCAAAAAGCACTGGCGTCTGTTCCCAGCATGTACAGTGAATTGGACTGAAGAGGATCTACTGTTCCTGTCAGTTTCCTAATCAGAAATGAACTACATATGGCCCGTGTGTGTAGGAAGCACAGTTCTTTTGTTCTGAGGAAGCTCAATGTTCTGGCCCTATAGGAAACACAGTAGAGTAGAAGAGTGCTCTTTTCTCAAAAGCAGAGTGTGTTCCTTGTAAGGGGGGCTAGCGTTTGTTTCCCAGTCCTAATTAGAGTTGAGTCACATGCAGTTTCAGGTCCTACGAGCAAGAGTTGTTTTCTCGTAAGAAGAGTCACTATTGCGCTCCCATTGCCATACACAGTGCAAATAGCACTCGCGTCTCTTCCCAGCAAGTACAGTGTATTGGACTGAAGAGGAGCTAATATTCTTGTCAGTTTCCTAAGCAGAGTTGAACTAGATATGGCCCGTGTGTGTAGGAAGCACAGTTCTTTTGTTCTGAGCAAGCTCACTTTTCAGACCCCATAGGAAACACAGTGGAGTAGAAGAGTGCTCTTTTTTCAAAAGCAGAGTGTGTTTCTAGTAAGACGAGATAGCGTTTGTTTCCCAGTACTAAATGGAGTTGAGTCACATGCAGTTTCTGGTCCTACGAGCAAGAGTTGTTTTCTGGTAAGAAGAGTCACTATTGCGCTCCCATTGTCATACAAAGGGCAAATAGCACTCGCGTCTGTTCCCAGCATGTAAAGTGTATTGGACTGAAGAGGATCTGCTGTTCTTGTCAGTTTCCTAAGAAGAATTGAACTAGATATGGCCCGTGTGTGTAGGAAGCACAGTTCTTTTGTTCTGAGCAAGCTCACTGTTCTGCCCTATAGGAAACACAGTAGATTAGAAGAGTGCTCTTTTCTCAAAAGCAGAGTGTGCTCCTTGTAAGGGGAGCTAGCGTTTGGTTCCCAGTCCTAATTAGAGTTGAGTCACATGCAGTTTCTGGTCCTACGAGCAAGAGTTGTTTTCTGGTAAGAAGAGTCACTATTGGGCTCCCATTGCCATACAGAGTGCAAATAGCACTTGCGTCTCTTCCCAGCAAGTACAGTGTATGGGACTGAAGAGGAGCTAATGTTCTTGTCAGTTTCCTAAGCAGAGTTGAACTAGATATGGCCCTTGTGTGTAGGAAGCAGAGTTCTTTTGTTCTGAGCAAGCTCACTTTTTTGACCCCATAGGAAACACAGTAGAGTAGAAGAGTGCTCTTTTCTCAAAACAGAGTGTGTTTCTAGTAAGACGAGATAGCGTTTGTTTCCCAGTACTAAATGGAGTTGAGTCCCATGCAGTTTCTGGTCCTACGAGCAAGAGTTGTTTTCTGGTAAGAAGAGTCACTATTGCGCTCCCATTGCCATACACAGTGCAAATAGCACTCGCCTCTGTTCCCAGAAAGTACAGTGTATTGGACTGAAGAGGAGCTACTGTTCTTGTCAGTTTCCTAAGCAGAGTTGAACAAGATATGGCCCGTGTGTGTAGGAAGCACAGTTCTTTTGTTCTGAGCAAGCTCACTGTTCTGGCCTTATAGGAAACACAGTAGAGTAGAAGAGTGCTCTTTTCTCAAAAGCAGAGTGTGTTTCTTTTAAGGCAAGCTAGCGTTTGTTTCCCAGTCCTAAATGGAGTCGAGTCACATGCAGTTTTTGGTCCTACGAGCAAGAGTTGTTTTCTGGTAAGAAGAGTCACTATTGCGATCCCTTTGCCATACACAGTGCAAATAGCACTCGCGTCTGTTCCCAGCAAGTACAGTGTATTGGACTGAAGAGGAGCTACTGTTCTTGTCAGTTTCCTAAGCAGAGTTGAACTAGATATGGCCTGTGTGTGTAGGAAGCACAGTTCCTTTGTTCTGAGCAAGGTCACTGTTTGGACCCCATAGGAAACACAGTAGAGTAGAGGAGTGCTCTTTTCTCAAAAGCAGAGTGTGTTTCTTGTAAGGCGAGCTACCGTTTGTTTCCCAGTTCTAAATGGAGTTGAGTCACATGCAGTTTCTGGTCCTACGAGCAAGAGTTGTATTTTGGTAAGAAGACTCACTATTGCGCTCCCATTGTCATACACAGGGCAAATAGAACTGGCGTCGGTTCCCAGCATGTACAGTGTATTGGATTGAAGAGTATCTTCTGTTCTTGTCAGTTTCCTAAGCAGAATTGAACTAGATATGGCCGTGTGTGTAGGATGCACAGTTCTTTTCTTCTGAGCAAGCTCACTGTTCTGGCCCTATAGGAAACACAGTAGAGTAGAAGAGTGCTCTTTTCTCAAAAGCAGATTGTGTTTCTTGTAAGGCGAGCTAGCCTTTATTTCCCAGTTCTAAAGGGAGTTGAATCACATGCAGTTTTCGGTCCTACGAGCAAGAGTTGTTTTCTGGTAAGGAAAGTCACTATTGCTTTCCCATTGCCATACACAGTGCAAATAGCATTCGCGTCTGGTCCGAGCAAGTACAGTGTAATGGACTGAAGAGGCGCTACTGTTCTTGTCAGTTTCCTATGCAGAGTTGAACTAGATATGGCCCGTGTGTGTAGGAAGCACAGTTCTTTTGTTCTAAGCAAGCTCACTGTTCGGACCCCATAGGAAACACAGTAGAGTAGAAGAGTGCTCTTTTCTCAAAAGCAGAGTGTGTTTCTTGTAAGGCGAGCTAGTGATTGTTTCCCAGTCAGAAATGGAGTTGAATCACATCCAGTTTTTGGTCCTACGAGCAAGAGTTGTTTTCTGGTAACGAAAGTCACTATTGTGCTCCCATTGCCATACACAGTGCAAATAGGACTCGCGTCTGTTCCCAGCAAGTACAGTGTATTGGACTGAAGAGGAGCTACTGTTCTTGTCAGTTTCCCAAGCAGAGTTGAACTAGATATGGCCCATGTATGTAGGAAGCACAGTTCTTTTGTTCTGAGAATGCTCACTGTTCTGGCCCTATAGGAAACACATTAGCGTTGAAGAGTGCTCTTTTCTCAATCTAGAGTGTGTTTCTTGTAAGTCGAGCTAGCGTTTGTTTCCCAGTCCTAAATGGAGTTGAATCCCATGCAGTTTCTGGTCCTACTAACAAGAGTTGTTTTCTGGTAAGAAGAGTCACTATTGTGCTCCCATTGTCGTACACAGGGTAAATAGCACTGGCGTCTGTTCCCAGCAAGTACAGTGTATTGGACTGAAGAGGATCTACTGTTCTTGTCACTTTCCAAAGCAGAATTGAACTAGATATGGCCCGTGTGTGTAGGAAGCACAGTTCTTTTGTTCTAAGCAAGCTAACTGTTCTGGCCCTATAGGAAACACCGTAGAGTAGAAGAGTGATCATTTCTCTAAAGCAGAGTGTGTTTCTTGTAAGGCGAGCTGGCGTTTGTTTCCCAGTCCTAAATGGAGTTGAATCACATGCAGTTTTTGGTCCTACGTGCAAGAGTTGTTTTCTGGTTAGGGAAGTCACTATTGTGCTCCCTTTGAAATACACAGTGCAAATAGCACTCGCGTCTGTTCCCAGCAAGTACAGGGTGTTGGACTGAAGAGGAGCTATTGTTCTTGTCAGTTTTCTAAGCAGAGTTGAACTAGATATGGCCTGTGTGTGTAGGATGCACAGCTCTTTTGTTCTGAGCAAGCTCACTGTTCAGACCCCTTAGGAAAAACAGTAGAGTAGAAGAGTGCTCTTTTCTCAAAAGAAGACTGTGTTTCTTGTAAGGTGAGCTAGCATTTGTTTCCCAGTCCTAAATGGAGTTGAATCACATGCAGTTTCTGGTCCTACGAGCAAGAGTTGTTTTCTGGTAAGAAGAGTCACTATTGTGCTCCCATTGTCATACACAGGGCAAATAGCACTCGCGTCTGTTCCCAGCAAGTACAGTGTATTGGACTGAAGCGGAGCTACTGTTCTTGTCAGTTTACTAAGTAGAGTTGAACTAGATATGGCCTGTGTGTGTAGGAAGCACAGGTCTTTTGTTCTGAGCAAGCTCACTTTTCAGACCCCATAGGAAACACAGTAGAGTAGAAGAGTGCTCTTTTCTGAAAAGCAGAGTGTGTTTCTTGTAAGGCGAGCTAGTGTTTGTTTCCCAGTCAGAAATGGAGTTGAATCCCATGCAGTTTCTGGTCCTACCAACAAGAGTTGTTTTCTGGTAAGAAGAGTCGCTATTGTGCTACCACTGTCATACACAGGGCAAAAAGCACTGGCGTCTGTTCCCAGCAAGTACAGTGTATTGGACTGAAGCGGAGCTACTGTTCTTGTCACTTTCCTAAGCAGAGTTGAACTAGATATATCCCGTGTGTGAAGGAAGCACAGTTCTTTTGTTCTGAGCAAGCTCACTGTTCGGACCCCAAAGGAAACACAGTAGAGTAGAAGAGTGCTCTTTTCTCAAAAGCAGAGTGTGTTTCTTGTAAAGCGAGCTATCCTTTGTTTCCCAATCCTAAATGGAGTTGAATCACATGCAGTTTCTGGTCCTACGAGCAAGAGTTGTTTTCTAGTAAGAAGAGTCACTATTGTGCCTCCATTGTCAAACACAGGGCAAATAGCACTGGCGTCTGTTCCCAGCATGAACAGTGTATTGGACTGAAGAGGATCTACTGTTCTTGTCAGTTTCCCAAGCAGAGTTGAACTAGATATGGATCCTGTGTGTAGGAAGCACAGCTCTTTTGTTCTGAGAATGCTCATTGTTCTTGCCCTATAGGAAACACTTTAGAGTAGAAGAGTGCTGTTTTCTCAATCCAGAGTGTGTTTATTGTAATTCGAGCTAGCATTTTTTTCTCAGTCCTTAATGGAGTAGAATCCCATGCAGTTTCTGGTCCTACCAGCAAGAGTTGTTTTCTGGTAAGAAGAGTCACTATTGTGCTCCCATTGTCATACACAGGGCAAATAGCACTGGCGTCTGTTCCCAGCAAGTACAGTGTATTGGACTGACGAGGATCTACTGTTCTTGTCAGTTTCCAAAGCAGAGTTGAACTAGATATGGCACGTGTGTAGGAAGCACAGTTCGTTTTTTCTAAGCAAGCAAACTGTTTTGGCCCTATAGGAAACACAGTAGAGTAGAAGAGTGATCATTTCTCAAAAGCAGAGTGTGTTTCTTGTAAGGCGAGCTAGCGTTTGTTTCCCAGTCCTAAATGGGGTTGAATCACATGCAGTTTTGGGTCCTACGAGCAAGAGTTGTTCTCTGGTAAGGAAATCACTATTGTGCTCCCATTGCCATACACAATGCAAATAGGACTCGCGTCTGTTCCTAGCAAGTACAGTGTATTGGACTGAAGAGGAGCTCCTGTTCTTTTCAGTTTCCTAAGCAGAGTTGAACTAGATATGGCCCATGTATGTAGGAAGCACAGTTCTTTTGTTCTGAGAATGCTCACTGTTCTGGCCCTATAGGAAACACATTAGCGTTGAAGAGTGCTCTTTTCTCAATCTAGAGTGTGTTTTTTGTAAGTCGAGCTAGCGTTTGTTTCCCAGTCCTAAATGGAGTTGAATCACATGCAGTTTCTGCTCCTATGAGCAAGAGTTGTTTTCTGGTAAGAAGAGTCACTATTGTGCTCCCATTGTCATACACAGGGCAAATAGCACTGGCGTCTGATCCCAGCATGAACAGTGTATTGGACTGAAGAGGATCTACAGTTCTTGTCAGTTTCCCAAGCAGAGTTGAACTAGATATGGCCCCTCTGTGTAGGAAGCACAGTTCTTTTGTTCTGAGCAAGCTCACTGTTCTGGCCCTATAGGAAACACAGTAGAGTAGAACAGTGGTCTTTTCTCAAAAGCAGAGTGTGTTTCTTGTAAGGCGAGCTAGCGATTGTTTCCCAGTTCTAAATGGAGTTGAGTCACATGCAGTTTCTGGTCCTACGAGCAAGAGTTGTATTTTGGTAAGAAGACTCACTATTGCGCTCCCATTGTCATACACAGGGCAAATAGAACTGGCGTCGGTTCCCAGCATGTACAGTGTATTGGATTGAAGAGTATCTTCTGTTCTTGTCAGTTTCCTAAGCAGAATTGAACTAGATATGGCCGTGTGTGTAGGATGCACAGTTCTTTTCTTCTGAGCAAGCTCACTGTTCTGGCCCTATAGGAAACACAGTAGAGTAGAAGAGTGCTCTTTTCTCAAAAGCAGATTGTGTTTCTTGTAAGGCGAGCTAGCCTTTATTTCCCAGTTCTAAAGGGAGTTGAATCACATGCAGTTTTCGGTCCTACGAGCAAGAGTTGTTTTCTGGTAAGGAAAGTCACTATTGCTTTCCCATTGCCATACACAGTGCAAATAGCATTCGCGTCTGGTCCGAGCAAGTACAGTGTAATGGACTGAAGAGGCGCTACTGTTCTTGTCAGTTTCCTATGCAGAGTTGAACTAGATATGGCCCGTGTGTGTAGGAAGCACAGTTCTTTTGTTCTAAGCAAGCTCACTGTTCGGACCCCATAGGAAACACAGTAGAGTAGAAGAGTGCTCTTTTCTCAAAAGCAGAGTGTGTTTCTTGTAAGGCGAGCTAGTGATTGTTTCCCAGTCAGAAATGGAGTTGAATCACATCCAGTTTTTGGTCCTACGAGCAAGAGTTGTTTTCTGGTAACGAAAGTCACTATTGTGCTCCCATTGCCATACACAGTGCAAATAGGACTCGCGTCTGTTCCCAGCAAGTACAGTGTATTGGACTGAAGAGGAGCTACTGTTCTTGTCAGTTTCCCAAGCAGAGTTGAACTAGATATGGCCCATGTATGTAGGAAGCACAGTTCTTTTGTTCTGAGAATGCTCACTGTTCTGGCCCTATAGGAAACACATTAGCGTTGAAGAGTGCTCTTTTCTCAATCTAGAGTGTGTTTCTTGTAAGTCGAGCTAGCGTTTGTTTCCCAGTCCTAAATGGAGTTGAATCCCATGCAGTTTCTGGTCCTACTAGCAAGAGTTGTTTTCTGGTAAGAAGAGTCACTATTGTGCTCCCATTGTCGTACACAGGGTAAATAGCACTGGCGTCTGTTCCCAGCAAGTACAGTGTATTGGACTGAAGAGGATCTACTGTTCTTGTCACTTTCCAAAGCAGAATTGAACTAGATATGGCCCGTGTGTGTAGGAAGCACAGTTCTTTTGTTCTAAGCAAGCTAACTGTTCTGGCCCTATAGGAAACACCGTAGAGTAGAAGAGTGATCATTTCTCTAAAGCAGAGTGTGTTTCTTGTAAGGCGAGCTGGCGTTTGTTTCCCAGTCCTAAATGGAGTTGAATCACATGCAGTTTTTGGTCCTACGTGCAAGAGTTGTTTTCTGGTTAGGGAAGTCACTATTGTGCTCCCTTTGAAATACACAGTGCAAATAGCACTCGCGTCTGTTCCCAGCAAGTACAGGGTGTTGGACTGAAGAGGAGCTATTGTTCTTGTCAGTTTTCTAAGCAGAGTTGAACTAGATATGGCCTGTGTGTGTAGGATGCACAGCTCTTTTGTTCTGAGCAAGCTCACTGTTCAGACCCCTTAGGAAAAACAGTAGAGTAGAAGAGTGCTCTTTTCTCAAAAGAAGACTGTGTTTCTTGTAAGGTGAGCTAGCGTTTGTTTCCCAGTCCTAAATGGAGTTGAATCACATGCAGTTTCTGGTCCTACGAGCAAGAGTTGTTTTCTGGTAAGAAGAGTCACTATTGTGCTCCCATTGTCATACACAGGGCAAATAGCACTCGCGTCTGTTCCCAGCAAGTACAGTGTATTGGACTGAAGCGGAGCTACTGTTCTTGTCAGTTTACTAAGTAGAGTTGAACTAGATATGGCCTGTGTGTGTAGGAAGCACAGGTCTTTTGTTCTGAGCAAGCTCACTTTTCAGACCCCATAGGAAACACAGTAGAGTAGAAGAGTGCTCTTTTCTGAAAAGCAGAGTGTGTTTCTTGTAAGGCGAGCTAGTGTTTGTTTCCCAGTCAGAAATGGAGTTGAATCCCATGCAGTTTCTGGTCCTACCAACAAGAGTTGTTTTCTGGTAAGAAGAGTCGCTATTGTGCTACCACTGTCATACACAGGGCAAAAAGCACTGGCGTCTGTTCCCAGCAAGTACAGTGTATTGGACTGAAGCGGAGCTACTGTTCTTGTCACTTTCCTAAGCAGAGTTGAACTAGATATATCCCGTGTGTGAAGGAAGCACAGTTCATTTGTTCTGAGCAAGCTCACTGTTCGGACCCCAAAGGAAACACAGTAGAGTAGAAGAGTGCTCTTTTCTCAAAAGCAGAGTGTGTTTCTTGTAAAGCGAGCTATCCTTTGTTTCCCAATCCTAAATGGAGTTGAATCACATGCAGTTTCTGGTCCTACGAGCAAGAGTTGTTTTCTAGTAAGAAGAGTCACTATTGTGCCTCCATTGTCAAACACAGGGCAAATAGCACTGGCGTCTGTTCCCAGCATGAACAGTGTATTGGACTGAAGAGGATCTACTGTTCTTGTCAGTTTCCCAAGCAGAGTTGAACTAGATATGGATCCTGTGTGTAGGAAGCACAGCTCTTTTGTTCTGAGAATGCTCATTGTTCTTGCCCTATAGGAAACACTTTAGAGTAGAAGAGTGCTGTTTTCTCAATCCAGAGTGTGTTTATTGTAATTCGAGCTAGCATTTTTTTCTCAGTCCTTAATGGAGTAGAATCCCATGCAGTTTCTGGTCCTACCAGCAAGAGTTTTTTTCTGGTAAGAAGAGTCACTATTGTGCTACCATTGTCATACACAGGGCAAATAGCACTGGCGTCTGTTCCCAGCAAGTACAGTGTATTGGACTGACGAGGATCTACTGTTCTTGTCAGTTTCCAAAGCAGAGTTGAACTAGATATGGCACGTGTGTAGGAAGCACAGTTCGTTTTTTCTAAGCAAGCAAACTGTTTTGGCCCTATAGGAAACACAGTAGAGTAGAAGAGTGATCATTTCTCAAAAGCAGAGTGTGTTTCTTGTAAGGCGAGCTAGCGTTTGTTTCCCAGTCCTAAATGGGGTTGAATCACATGCAGTTTTGGGTCCTACGAGCAAGAGTTGTTCTCTGGTAAGGAAATCACTATTGTGCTCCCATTGCCATACACAGTGCAAATAGGACTAGCGTCTGTTCCTAGCAAGTACAGTGTATTGGACTGAAGAGGAGCTCCTGTTCTTTTCAGTTTCCTAAGCAGAGTTGAACTAGATATGGCCCATGTATGTAGGAAGCACAGTTCTTTTGTTCTGAGAATGCTCACTGTTCTGGCCCTATAGGAAACACATTAGCGTTGAAGAGTGCTCTTTTCTCAATCTAGAGTGTGTTTTTTGTAAGTCGAGCTAGCGTTTGTTTCCCAGTCCTAAATGGAGTTGAATCACATGCAGTTTCTGCTCCTATGAGCAAGAGTTGTTTTCTGGTAAGAAGAGTCACTATTGTGCTCCCATTGTCATACACAGGGCAAATAGCACTGGCGTCTGATCCCAGCATGAACAGTGTATTGGACTGAAGAGGATCTACAGTTCTTGTCAGTTTCCCAAGCAGAGTTGAACTAGATATGGCCCCTGTGTGTAGGAAGCACAGTTCTTTTGTTCTGAGCAAGCTCACTGTTCTGGCCCTATAGGAAACACAGTAGAGTAGAACAGTGGTCTTTTCTCAAAAGCAGAGTGTGTTTCTTGTAAGGCGAGCTAGCGATTGTTTCCCAGTCAGAAATGGAGTTGAATCACATCCAGTTTTTGGTACTATGAGCAAGAGTTGTTTTCTGGTAAGGAAAGTCACTTTTGCGGTCCCATTGCCATACACAGTGCAAATAGGACTCGTGTCTGTTCCCAGCAAGTACAGTGTATTGGACTAAAGAGGAGCTACTGTTCTTGTCAGTTTCCTAAGCAGAGTTGAACTAGATATGGCCCGTGTGTGTAGGAAGCACAGTTCTTTTGTTCTGAGCAAGCTCAATGTTCGCACGCCATAGGAAACACAGTAGAGTAGAAGAGTGCTCTTTTCTCAAAAGCAGAGTGTGTTTCTTGTAAGGCGAGCTAGAGTTTGTTTCCCAGTCCTAAATGGAGTTGAATCACATGCAGTTTTTGGTCCTACGAGCAAGAGTTGTTTTCTGGTAAGGAAAGACACTATTTTGCTTCCATTGGCATACACAGTGCAAATAGCACTGACGTCTGTTCCCAGCAAGTACAGTGTATTGGACTGACGAGGATCTACTGTTCTTGTCAGTTTCCAAAGCAGAATTGAACTAGATATGGCACGTGTGTAGGAAGCACAGATCGTTTTTTCTAAGCAAGCAAACTGTTTTGGCCCTATTGGAAACACAGTAGAGTAGAAGAGTGATCATTTCTCAAAAGCAGAGTGTGTTTCTTGTAAGGCGAGCTAGCGTTTGTTTCCCAGTCCTAAATGGGGTTGAATCACATGCAGTTTTTGGTCCTACGACCAAGAGTTGTTTTCTGGTAAGGAAAGTCACTATTGTGCTCCCTTTGCCATACACAGTGCAAATAGCACTCGCGTCTGTTCCCAGCAAGTACAGTGTATTGGACTGAAGCGGAGCTACTGTTCTTGTCAGTTTCTTAAGCAGAGTTGAACTAGATATGGCCCGTGTGTTTAGGAAGCACAGTTCTTTTGTTCTGAGCAAGCTCACTTTTCGGACCCCATCGGATACACAGCAGAGTAGAAGAGTGCTCTTTTCTCAAAAGCAGAGTGTGTTTCTTGTAAGGTGAGCTAGCGTTTGTTTCCCAGTCCTAAATGGAGTTGAATCACATGCAGTTTCTGGTCCTACGAGCAAGAGTTGTTTTCTGGCAAAAGAGTCACTATTGCGCTCCCATTGTCATACACAGGGCAAATAGCACTGGCGTCTGTTCCCAGCATGTACAGTCAGTGTATTGAACAGAAGAGGAGCTACTGTTCTTGTCAGTTTCCTAAGCAGAATTGAACTAGATGTGGCCATGTGTGTAGGAAGCACAGTTCTTTTGTTCTGAGCAAGCTCACTGTTCTGGCCCTATAGGAAACACAGTAGAGTAGAAGAGTGCTCTTTTCTCAAAAGCAGAGTGTGTTTCTTGTAAGGCGAGCTAGCGTTTGTTTCCAGTCCTAAATGGAGTTGAATCACATTCAGTTTCTGGTCCTACGAGCAAGAGGTGTGTTCTGATAAGAAGAGTCACTATTGCGCTCCCATTGTCATACAGAGGGCAAATAGCACTGGGGTCTGTTCCCAGCATGTACAGTGTATTGGACTGAAGAGGAGCTACTGTTCTTGTCAATTTCCTAAGCAGAGTTGAACTAGATATGGCCCGTGTGTGTAGGAAGCACAGTTCTTTTGTTCAGAGCAAGCTCACTGTTCGGACCCCATAGGATACACAGTAGAGTAGAAGAGTGTTCCTTTCTCAAAAGCAGAGTGTGTTTCTTGTAAGGCGAGCTAGCGTTTGTTTCCCAGTCCTAAATGGGGTTGAATCACATTCAGTCTCTTGTCCTACGAGCAAGAGCTGTTTTCTGGTAAGAAGAGTCACTATTGCGCTCCCATGTCATTCACAGGGCAAATAGCACTGGCGTTTGTTCCCAGCATGTACAGTGTATTGGACTGAAGAGGATCTTCTGTTCTTGTCAGTTTCCTAAGCAGAATTGAACTAGATATGGCCGTATTTGTAGGAAGCACAATTCTTTTGTTCTGAGCAAACTCACTGTTCTGGCCCTATGGGAAACACAGTAGAGTAGAAGAGTGGTCTTTTCTCAAAAGCAGAGTGTGTTTCTTGTAAGGCGAGCTAGCGTTTGTTTCCCAGTCCTAAATGGAGTTGAATCACATGCAGCTTTTGGTCCTATGAGCAAGAGTTGTTTTCTGGTAAGGAAAGTCACTATTGCGCTCCCATTTCCATACACACTGCAAATAGCACTCGCGTCTTTTCCCAGCTAGTATAGTGTATTGGACTGAATTAGAGCTACTGTTCTTGTCAGTTTCCTAAGCAGAGTTGAACTCGATATGGCCCCTGTGTGTAGAAAGCACAGGTCTTTTGTTCTGAGCAAGCTCACTGTTCGGACCCCATAGGAAACACAGTAGAGAAGATGAGTGCTCTTTTCTCAAAAGCAGAGTGTGTTTCTTGTAAGGCGAGCTAGCGTTTGTTTCCCAGTCCTAAATGGGGTTGAATCACATTCAGTCTCTTGTCCTACGAGCAAGAGTTGTTTTTTTGGTAAGAAGAGTCACTATTGCGCTCCCATTGCCATACACAGTGCAAATAGCACTGGCTTCTGTTCCCATCATGTACAGTGCATTGGACTGAAGAAGATCTACTGTTCTTTTCAGTTTCCTAAGCAGAATTGAACTAGATATGGCCGTATTTGTATGAAGCACAGTTCTTTTGTTCTGAGCAAGCTCACTGTTCTGGCCTTATGGGAAACACAGTTGAGTAGAAGAGTGCTCTTTTCTCAAAAGCAGAGTGTGTTTCTTGTAAGACGAACTAGTCTTTGTTTCCCAGTCAGAAATGGAGTTGAATCCCATGCAGTTTCTGGTCCTACGAGCAAGAGGTGTTTTCTGATAAGAAGAGTCACTATTGCGCTCCTATTGCCATACACAGTGCAAATAGCACTTGTGTCTGTTCCCAGCCAGTACAGTGTATTGGACTGAAGCGGAGCTACTGTTCCTGTCAGTTTCCTAAGCAGAGTTGAACTAGATATGGCCCGTGTGTGTAGGAAGCACAGTTCTTTTGTTCTGAGCAAGCTCACTATTCGGAAACCATAGGAAACACAGTAGATTAGAAGACTACTCTTTTCTCAAAAGCAGAGTGTGTTTCTTGTAAGGCGAGCTAGCGTTTGTTTCCCAGTCCTAAATGGAGTTGAATCCCATGCAGTTTCTGGTCCTATGAGCAAGAGGTGTTTACTGATAAGAAGTGTCACTATTGCGCTCCCATTGTCATACACAGGGTAAATAGCACTCGCGTCTGTTCCCAGCAAGTACAGTGTATTGGACTGAAGCGGAGCTACTGTTCTTGTCAGTTTCCTAAGCAGAGTTGAACTAGATATGGCCCGTGTGTGTAGAAAACACAGTTCTTTTGTTCTGAGCAAGCTCACTGTTCGGACCCCATTGGAAACAGAGTAGAGTAGAAGAGTGCTCTTTTCTCAAAAGCAGAGTGTGTGTCTTGAAAGGAGAGCTAGCGTTTGTTTCCCAGTCCTAAATGGTGTTGAATCACATGAGATTTTTGGTCCTACAAGCAAGGTTTGTTTTCTGTTAAGGAAAGTCACTATTGTGCTCCCTTTGCCATACACAGTGCAAATAGCACTCGAGTGTGTTCCCAGCAAGTACAGTGTATTGGACTGGAGAGGAGCCACTGTTCTTGTCAGTTTTTTAAGCAGAATTGAACTAGGTATGTACCTTGTGTAGGAAGCACAGTTCTTTTGTTCTGAGAATGCTCACTGTTCTGGCCCTATAGGAAACACATTAGAGTAGAAGAGTGCTGTTTTCTCAATCCAGAGTGCGTTTCTTGTAAGTCGAGCTACCGTTTGTTTCCCTGTCCTAAATGGAGTTGAATCCCATGCAGTTTCTGGTCCTACCAGCAAGAGTTGTTTTCTGGTAAGAAGAGTCACTATTGTGCTCCCATTGTCATACACAGGGCAAATAGCACTGGCGTCTGTTCCAAGCAAGTACAGTGCATTGGACTGAAGAGGATCTATTGTTCTTGTCAGTTTCCAAAGCAAAATTGAACTAGATATGGACTGTGTGTGTAGGATGCACAGTTCTTTTGTTCTAAGCAAGCTAACTGTTTTGGCCCTATAGGAAACACAGTAGAGTAGAAGAGTGATCATTTCTCAAAAGCATATTGTGTTTCTTGTAAGGCGAGCTAGCGTTTGTTTCCCAGTCCTAAATGGAGTTGAATCCCATGAAGGTTTGGTCCTACGAAGAAGAGTTTTTTTCTGGTAAGAAGAGTCACTATTGGGCTCCCATTGCCATACACAGTGCAAATAGCACTGGCGTCTGTTCCCAGGAAGTACAGGGTATTGGACTGAAGCCGAGATACTGTTCTTGTCAATTTCCTAGGCAGAGTTGAACTAGATATGGCCCCTGTGTGTGGGAAGCCCAGTTCTTTTGTTCTGACCAAGCTCACTTTTCGGAACGCAAAGAAACACAGTAGAGTAGAAGAGTGCTCTTTTCTCAAAAGCAGAGTGTGTTTCTTGTAAGGCGAGCTAGTGTTTGTTTCCCAGTCAGAAATGGAGTTGAATCCCATGCAGTTACTGGTCCTACGAGCAAGAGGTGTTTTCTGAAAAGAAGAGTCACTATTGTGCTCCTATTGCCATACACAGTGCAAATAGCACTCGCGTTTGTTCCCAGCTAGCACAGTGTATTGGACTGCAGAGGAGCTACCGTTCTTGTCAGTTTCCTAAGCAGAGTTGAACTAGATATGGCCCGTGTGTGTAGGAAGCACAGTTCTTTTGTTCTGTGCAAGCTAACTGTTCGGACCCCATAGGAAACACAAAAGGGTAGAAGAGTGCTCTTATCTCAAAAGCAGAGGGTGTTTCTTGTAAGGCGAGCTAGCTTTTGTTTCTCAGTCCTAAATGGAGTTGAATCCCATGCAGTTTCTGGTCCTATGAGCAAGAGTTGTTTTCTGGAAAGAAGAGTCACTATTGTGCTCCCATTGTCATACAAAGGGCAAATAGCACTGGCGTCAGTTCCCAGCAAGTACAGTGTATTGGACTGAAGAGGAAATACAGTTCTTGTCATTTTCCTAAGCAGAATTTAACTAGATATGGCCCGTGTTTTGTAGGAAGCACAGTTCTTTTGTTCTGAGCAAGCTAACTGTTTTGGCCTTATTGGAAAAACAGTAGAGTAGAAGAGTGATCATTTCTCCAAAGCAGAGTTTGTTTCTTATAAGGTGAGCTAGCGTTTGTTTCCCAGTCCTAAATGGAGTTGAATCACATGCAGTTTTTGGTCCTACGAGTAAGAGTTGTTTTTTGGTAAGGAAAGTCACTATTGCGCTCCCGCTGGCATACACAGTGCAAGTAGCACTGGCGTCTGTTCCCAGCAAGTACAGTGTATTGGACTGAAGAGGAGCTACTGTTCTTGTCAGTTTCCCAAGCAGAGTTGAACTAGATATGGCCCATGTGTGTAGGAAGCACAGTTATTTTGTTCTGAGCAAACTCACTCTTCTGGCCCTATAGGAAACACAGTAGAGTAGAAGAGTGCACTTTTATCAAAAGCAGAGTGTGTTTCTTGTATGGCGAGCTAGCGTTTGTTTCCCAGTCCTAAATGGAGTTGAATCACATGCAGTTTTTGGTCCTACGAGCAAGAGTTGTTTTCTGGTAAGGAAAGTCACTATTCCGCTCCCATTGCCATAAACAGTGCAAATAGCACTCGCGTCTGTTCCCAGCAAGCACAGTGTATTGGACTGAAGCGGATCTACTGTTTTTGTCAGTTTTCTGAGCAGAGTTGAACTGGATATGGCCCCTGTGTGTTGGAAGCACAGTTCTTTTGTTCTGAGCAAGCTCACTGTTCAGACCCCATAGTAAACACAGTAGAGTAGAAGAGTGCTCTTTTCTCAAAAGCAGAGTGTGTTTCTTGTAAGGCGAGCTACCATTTGTTTCCCAGTCCCAAATGGAGTTGAATCACATGCAGTTTCTTGTCCTACGAGCAAGAGTTGTTTTCTGGTAACAAGAGTCACTATAGCGCTCCCATTGTCATACACAGGGCAAATAGCACTGGCGTCTGTTCCCAGCATATACAGTGTATTGGACTGAAGAGGATCTACTGTCCTTTTCAGTTTCCTAAGCAGAATTGAACTAGATATGGCAGTATTTGTATGAAGCACAGTTCTTTTTTTCTGAGCAAGCTCACTGTTCTGGTCCTATAGGAAACACAGTAGAGTAGAAGAGTGCTCCTTTGTCAAAAGCAGAGTGTGTTTCTTGTAAGGCAAGCTATCGTTTTTTCCCAGTCCTAAATGGAGTTGAATCACATGCAGTGTTTGGTCCTACGAGCATGAGATGTTTTCTGGTAAGGAAAGTCACTATTGCGCTCCCATTGCCATACACAGTGCAAATAGCACTCGCCTCTTTTCCCAGCAAGTACAGTGCATTTGAATGAAGCGGAGCTACTGTTCTTGTCAATTTCCTAAGCAGAGTTGAACTAGATATGGCCCGTGTGTGTAGGAAACCCAGTTCTTTTGTTCTGACCAAGTTCACTGTTCGGAACCCAAAGAAACACAGTAGAGTAAAAGAGTGCTCTTTTCTCAAAAGCAGAGTTTGTTTCTTGTAAGGCGAGCTAGTGTTTGTTTCCCAGTCAGAAATGGAGTTGAATCACATGCATTTTCTGGTCCTACGAGCAAGAGGTGTTTTCTGATAAGAAGAGTCACTATTGCGCTCCTATTGCCATACACAGTGCAAATAGCACTCCCGTCTGTTCCCAGCTAGCACAGTGTATTGGACTGAAGAGGAACTACCGTTCTTGTCAGTTTCCTAAGCAGAGTTGAACTAGATATGGCCCGTGTGTGTAGGAAGCACAGTTCTTTTGTTCTGAGCAAGCTCAGTGTTCGGACCCCATAGGAAACACAGTAGAGTAGAAGAGTGCTCTTTTCTCAAAAGAAGAGTGTGTTTCTTGTAAGGCGAGCTAGCGTTTGCTCCCAATCCGAAATGGAGTTGAATCACATGCAGTCTCTGGTCCTATGAGCAAGAGTTGTTTTCTGGTAAGAAGAGTCACTATTGTGCTGCCATTGCCATCTACAGGACAAATAGCACTGGTGTCTGTTCCCAGCAAATACAGTGTATTGGACTAAAGGGGATGTACTGTTCTTGTCAGGTTCCTAAGCAGAGTTGAACTAGATATGGCCCGTGTGTGTAGGAAGCACAGTTCTTTTGTTCTGAGCAAGCTCACTGTTTGGACCCCATAGGAAACACAGTAGAGTAGAAGAGTGCTCTTTTCTCAAAAGCAGAGTGTGTTTCATGTAAGCGAGCTAGCATTTGTTTCCCAGTCCTCAATGGAGTTGAATCACATGCATTTTCTGGTCCTACGAGCAAGAGTTGTTTTCTGGTAAGGAAAGTCACTATTGCACTCCCATTGCCATATACAGTGCAAATAGCACTCGCGTCTTTTCCAGCAAGTACTGTGTATCAGACTAAACAGGAGCTACTGTTCTTGTCAGTTTCCTAAGCAGAGTTGAACTAGATATGGCCCGTGTGTGTAGGAAGCACAGTTCTTTTGTTCTGAGCAACCTCACCGTTCTGGCCCTTTGGGAAACACAGTAGAGTAGAAGAGTGCTCTTTTCTCAAAACCAGAGTGTGTTTCTTGTAAGGCGAGCTAGCGATTGTTTCCCAGTCCTAAATGGAGTTGAGTCACATGCAGTTTTTTGTCCTATGAGCAAGAGTTGTTTTCTGGTAAGACGAGTCACTATTGGGCTCCCATTGCCACACACAGTGCAAATAGCACTCACGTCTGTTCCAAGAAAGTACAGTGTATTGGACTGAATAGGATATACTGTTCTTTTCAGTTTCCGAAGCAGAGGTGAACTAGATATGGCCCATGTGTGTAGGAAGCCCAGTTCTTTTGTTCTGAGCATGCTCACTGTTCGGACCCCATAGGAAACACAGTAGAGTAGAAGAGTGATCTTTTCTCAAAAGCAGAGTGTGTTTCTTGTAAGACGAGCTTGCATTTGTTTCCCAGTCCTAAATGGAGTTGAATCACATGCAGTTTCTGGTCCTATGAGCAAGAGTTGTTTTCTGGTAAGGAAAGTCACTATTGCACTCCCATTGCCATACACAGTGCAAATAGCACTGGCGTCTGTTCCCAGCAAGTACAGTGTATCGGACTGAAGAGGAGCTACTGTTCTTGTCAGTTTCCTAAGCAGAGTTGAACTAGATATGGCCCGTGTGTGTAGGAAGCTCAGTTCTTATGTTCTGAGCAAGCTCACTGTTCTGGCCCTATAGGAAACACAGTAGAGTAGAAGAGTGCTCTTTTCTCTAAAGCAGAGTGTGTTTCTTGTAAGGCAAGCTAGCGTTTGTTTCCTAGTCCTAAATGGAGTGGAATCACATGCAGTTTCTGGTCCTATGAACAAGAGTTGTTTTCTGGTAAGGAAAGTCACTATTGCGCTCCCATTGCCATACACAGTGCAAATAGCACTCGCGTCTGTTCCCAGCAAGTACAGTGTTGGACTGAAGAGGAGCTAGTGTTCTTGTAAGGTTCCTAAGCAGAGTTGAACTACATATGGTCCGTGTGTGTAGGAAGCACAGTTCTTTTGTTCTGAGCAAGCTCACTGTTTGGACCCCATAGGAAACACAGTAGACTAGAAGAGTGCTCCTTTCTCTAAAGAAGAGTGTGTTCCTGTAAGGCGAGCTAGCATTTGTTTCCCAGTCCTAAATGGAGTTGAATCACATGCAGTTTCTGGTACTATGAGCAAGAGTTGTTTTCTGGTAAAGAAAGTCACTATTGCGCTGCCATTGCCATCCTCAGGACAAATAGCACTGGCGTCTGTTGCCAGCAAGTACAGTGTATTGGACTGAAGAGGATCTACTGTTCTTGTCAGGTTCCTAAGTAGGCTTGAACTAGATATGGCCGTTTGTGTAGGAAGTACAATGTTTTTTGTTCTGAGCAAGCTCACTGTTTGGAACCCATAGGAAACACAGTAGAGTAGAAGAGTGCTCTTTTCTCAAAAGCAGACTGTGTTTCTTGTAAGGCGAGATAGCGTTCGTATCCCAGTCCTAAATGGAGTTGAATCACATGCAGTTTCTGGTCCTACGAGCAAGAGTTGTTTTCTGTTAAGGAAAGTCACTATTGCACTCCCATTGCCATACACAGTGCAAATAGCCCTCCCGTCTGTTCCTAGCAAGTACAGTGTATTGGACTGAAGAGGAGCTACTGTTCTTCTCAGTTTCCTAAACAGAGTTGAACTAGATATGCCCCGTGTGTGTAGGAAGCACAATTCTTTTGTTGTGAGCAAGCTCACTGTTCTGGCCCTATGGGAAACACAGTAGAGTAGAAGAGTGTTCTTTTCTCAAAAGCAGAGTGTGTTTCTTGTAAGGCGAGCTAGAGTTTGTTTCCCAGACCTAAATGTAGTTGAGTCACATGCAGTTTTTTGTCCTATGAACAAGAGTTGTTTTCTGGTAAGACGAGTCACTATTGTGTTCCAATTGCCCTACACAGTGCAAATAGCACTCGCGTCTGTTCCCAGCAAGTACAGTGTATTGGACTGAAGAGGATCTACTGTTCTTGTCAGTTTCCTAAGCAGAGTTGAACTAGATATGGCCCATGTGTGTAGGAAGCACAGTTCTTTTGTTCTGAGCAATCTCACTTTTTGGAACCCATAGGAAACACAGTAGAGTAGAAGAGTGCTCTTTTCTCAAAAGCAGAGTGTGTTTCATGTAAGGCGAGCTAGCATCTGTTTCCCAGTCCTAAATGGAGTTGAATCACATGCACTTTCTGGTCCTACAAGCAAGAGTTGTTTTCTGGTAAGGAAAGTCCCTATTGCGCTCCCATTGCCATATACAGAGCAAATAGCACTGGCGTCTGTTCCCAGCAAGTACAGTGTATCGGACTGAATTGGAGCTACTGTTCTTGTCAGTTTCGTAAGCAGAGTTGAACTAAATATGGCCCGTGTGTAGGAAGCACTGTTCTTTTGCTCTGAGCAAGCTCACTGTTCTGGCCCTATAGGAAACACAGTAGAGTAGAAGAATGCTCTTTTCTCTAAAGCAGAGAGTGTTTCTTGTAAGGTGAGGTAGCGTTTGTTTCCCAGTCCTAAATGGAGTTGAAACACATGCAGTTTCTGGTCCTACGAGCAAGAGTTGTTTTATGGTAAGAATAGTCACTATTGTGCTGCCTTTGCCATACACAGGACAAATAGCACTGGCGTCTGGTCCCAGCAAGTACAGTGTATTGGACTAAAGGGGATCTACTGTTCTTGTCAGGTTCCTAAGCAGAATTGAACTAGATATGGCCCGTGTGTGTAGGAAGCACAGTTCTTTTGTTCTGAGCAAGCTCACTGTTCTGGCCCTATAGGAATCACAGTAGAGTAGAAGAGTGCTCTTTTCTCTAAAGCAGAGAGTGTTTCTTGTAAGGTGAGCTAGCGTTTGTTTCCCAGTCCTAAATGGAGTTGAAACACATGCAGTTTCTGGTCCTACGAGCAAGAGTTTTTTTATGGTAAGAATAGTCACTATTGCGCTGCCATTGCCATACACAGGACAAATAGCACTGGCGTCTGGTCCCAGAAAGTACAGTGTATTGGACTAAAGGGGATCTACTGTTCTTGTCAGGTTCCTAAGCAGACTTGAACTAGATATGGCCCGTGTGTGTAGGAAGCACAGTTCTTTTGTTCTGAGCAAGCTTACCGTTTTGGCCCTATGGGAAAAACAGTAGAGTAGAAGAGTGCTCTTTTCTCAAAAGCAGAGTGTGTTTTTGTAATGCGAGCTAGAGTTTGTTTCCCAGTCCTAAATGGAGTTGAGTCACATGCAGTTTTTTGTCCTACGAGCAAGAGTTGTTTTCTGGTAAGACAAGTCACTATTGTGCTCCCATTGCCATACACAGTGCAAATAGCACTCACGTCTGTTCCCAGCAAGTACAGTGTATTGGACTGAATAGGATCTACTATTCTTTTCAGTTTCCTTAGCAGAGGTGAACTAGATATGGCCCATGTGTGTAGGCAGCACAGTTCTTTTGTTCTGCGCAAGCTCACTGTTCGGACCCCATAGGAAACACAGTAGAGTAGAAGAGTGCTCTTTTCTCTAAAGCAGAGAGTATTCCTTGTAAGGAGAGCTAGCGTTTGTTTCCCAGTCCTAAATGGAGTTGAATCCCATGCAGTTTCTGGTCCTACGAGCAAGAGTTGTTTTCTGGTAAGGAAAGTCACTATTGCGCTGCCATTGCCATCGACAGGACAAATAGCACTGGCGTCTGTTGCCAGCAAGTACAGTGTATTGGACTGAAAAGGATCTACTGTTCTTGTCAGGTTCCTAAGCAGACTTGAACTAGATATGGCCGTGTGTGTAGGAAGCACAATTATTTTTCTTCTGAGCAAGCTCACTGTTTGGACCCCATAGGAAACACAGTAGAGTAGAAGAGTGCTCTTTTCTCAAAAGAAGACTGTGTTTTTTTTAAGGCGAGCTAGCGTTTGTTTCCCAGTCCTAAATGGAGTTGAATCACATGCAGTTTCTTGTCCTACGAGCAAGAGTTGTTTTCTGGTAAGGAAAGTCACTATTGCGCTCCCATTGCCATACACAGTGCAAATAGCACTCCCGTCTGTTCCCAGCAAGTACAGTTTATTGGTCTGAAGAGGAGCTACTGTTCTTCTCAGTTTCCTAAGCAGAGTTGAACTAGATATGCCCCGTGTGTAGGAAGCACAATTCTTTTGTACTGAGTAAGCTTACTGTTCTGGCCCTATGGGAAACACAGTAGAGTAGAAGAGTGCTCTTTTCTCAAAAGCAGAGTTGTTTCTTGTAAGGCGAGCTAGAGTTTGTTTCCCAGTCCTAAATGTAGTTGAGTCACGTGCAGTTTTTTGTCCTATGAGCAAGAGTTGTTTTCTTGTAAGACGAGTCACTATTGTGCTCCAATTGCCCTACACAGTGCAAATAGCACTCGCGTCTGTTCCCAGCAAGTACAGAGTATTGGACTGAAGAGGATCTACTGTTCTTTTCAGTTTCCTAAGCAGAGTTGAACTAGATATGGCCCATGTGTGTAGGAAGCACAGTTCTTTTGTTCTGAGCAAGCTCAGTGTTCGGACCCCATAGGAAACACAGTAGAGTAGAAGAGTGCTCTTTTCTCAAAAGAAGAGTGTGTTTCTTGTAAGGCGAGCTAGCGTTTGCTCCCAATCCGAAATGGAGTTGAATCACATGCAGTCTCTGGTCCTATGAGCAAGAGTTGTTTTCTGGTAAGAAGAGTCACTATTGTGCTGCCATTGCCATCTACAGGACAAATAGCACTGGTGTCTGTTCCCAGCAAATACAGTGTATTGGACTAAAGGGGATGTACTGTTCTTGTCAGGTTCCTAAGCAGAGTTGAACTAGATATGGCCCGTGTGTGTAGGAAGCACAGTTCTTTTGTTCTGAGCAAGCTCACTGTTTGGACCCCATAGGAAACACAGTAGAGTAGAAGAGTGCTCTTTTCTCAAAAGCAGAGTGTGTTTCATGTAAGCGAGCTAGCATTTGTTTCCCAGTCCTCAATGGAGTTGAATCACATGCATTTTCTGGTCCTACGAGCAAGAGTTGTTTTCTGGTAAGGAAAGTCACTATTGCACTCCCATTGCCATATACAGTGCAAATAGCACTCGCGTCTTTTCCAGCAAGTACTGTGTATCAGACTAAACAGGAGCTACTGTTCTTGTCAGTTTCCTAAGCAGAGTTGAACTAGATATGGCCCGTGTGTGTAGGAAGCACAGTTCTTTTGTTCTGAGCAACCTCACCGTTCTGGCCCTTTGGGAAACACAGTAGAGTAGAAGAGTGCTCTTTTCTCAAAACCAGAGTGTGTTTCTTGTAAGGCGAGCTAGCGATTGTTTCCCAGTCCTAAATGGAGTTGAGTCACATGCAGTTTTTTGTCCTATGAGCAAGAGTTGTTTTCTGGTAAGACGAGTCACTATTGGGCTCCCATTGCCACACACAGTGCAAATAGCACTCACGTCTGTTCCAAGAAAGTACAGTGTATTGGACTGAATAGGATATACTGTTCTTTTCAGTTTCCGAAGCAGAGGTGAACTAGATATGGCCCATGTGTGTAGGAAGCCCAGTTCTTTTGTTCTGAGCATGCTCACTGTTCGGACCCCATAGGAAACACAGTAGAGTAGAAGAGTGATCTTTTCTCAAAAGCAGAGTGTGTTTCTTGTAAGACGAGCTTGCATTTGTTTCCCAGTCCTAAATGGAGTTGAATCACATGCAGTTTCTGGTCCTATGAGCAAGAGTTGTTTTCTGGTAAGGAAAGTCACTATTGCACTCCCATTGCCATACACAGTGCAAATAGCACTGGCGTCTGTTCCCAGCAAGTACAGTGTATCGGACTGAAGAGGAGCTACTGTTCTTGTCAGTTTCCTAAGCAGAGTTGAACTAGATATGGCCCGTGTGTGTAGGAAGCTCAGTTCTTATGTTCTGAGCAAGCTCACTGTTCTGGCCCTATAGGAAACACAGTAGAGTAGAAGAGTGCTCTTTTCTCTAAAGCAGAGTGTGTTTCTTGTAAGGCAAGCTAGCGTTTGTTTCCTAGTCCTAAATGGAGTGGAATCACATGCAGTTTCTGGTCCTATGAACAAGAGTTGTTTTCTGGTAAGGAAAGTCACTATTGCGCTCCCATTGCCATACACAGTGCAAATAGCACTCGCGTCTGTTCCCAGCAAGTACAGTGTTGGACTGAAGAGGAGCTAGTGTTCTTGTAAGGTTCCTAAGCAGAGTTGAACTACATATGGTCCGTGTGTGTAGGAAGCACAGTTCTTTTGTTCTGAGCAAGCTCACTGTTTGGACCCCATAGGAAACACAGTAGACTAGAAGAGTGCTCCTTTCTCTAAAGAAGAGTGTGTTCCTGTAAGGCGAGCTAGCATTTGTTTCCCAGTCCTAAATGGAGTTGAATCACATGCAGTTTCTGGTACTATGAGCAAGAGTTGTTTTCTGGTAAAGAAAGTCACTATTGCGCTGCCATTGCCATCCTCAGGACAAATAGCACTGGCGTCTGTTGCCAGCAAGTACAGTGTATTGGACTGAAGAGGATCTACTGTTCTTGTCAGGTTCCTAAGTAGGCTTGAACTAGATATGGCCGTTTGTGTAGGAAGTACAATGTTTTTTGTTCTGAGCAAGCTCACTGTTTGGAACCCATAGGAAACACAGTAGAGTAGAAGAGTGCTCTTTTCTCAAAAGCAGACTGTGTTTCTTGTAAGGCGAGATAGCGTTCGTATCCCAGTCCTAAATGGAGTTGAATCACATGCAGTTTCTGGTCCTACGAGCAAGAGTTGTTTTCTGTTAAGGAAAGTCACTATTGCACTCCCATTGCCATACACAGTGCAAATAGCCCTCCCGTCTGTTCCTAGCAAGTACAGTGTATTGGACTGAAGAGGAGCTACTGTTCTTCTCAGTTTCCTAAACAGAGTTGAACTAGATATGCCCCGTGTGTGTAGGAAGCACAATTCTTTTGTTGTGAGCAAGCTCACTGTTCTGGCCCTATGGGAAACACAGTAGAGTAGAAGAGTGTTCTTTTCTCAAAAGCAGAGTGTGTTTCTTGTAAGGCGAGCTAGAGTTTGTTTCCCAGACCTAAATGTAGTTGAGTCACATGCAGTTTTTTGTCCTATGAACAAGAGTTGTTTTCTGGTAAGACGAGTCACTATTGTGTTCCAATTGCCCTACACAGTGCAAATAGCACTCGCGTCTGTTCCCAGCAAGTACAGTGTATTGGACTGAAGAGGATCTACTGTTCTTGTCAGTTTCCTAAGCAGAGTTGAACTAGATATGGCCCATGTGTGTAGGAAGCACAGTTCTTTTGTTCTGAGCAATCTCACTTTTTGGAACCCATAGGAAACACAGTAGAGTAGAAGAGTGCTCTTTTCTCAAAAGCAGAGTGTGTTTCATGTAAGGCGAGCTAGCATCTGTTTCCCAGTCCTAAATGGAGTTGAATCACATGCACTTTCTGGTCCTACAAGCAAGAGTTGTTTTCTGGTAAGGAAAGTCCCTATTGCGCTCCCATTGCCATATACAGAGCAAATAGCACTGGCGTCTGTTCCCAGCAAGTACAGTGTATCGGACTGAATTGGAGCTACTGTTCTTGTCAGTTTCGTAAGCAGAGTTGAACTAAATATGGCCCGTGTGTAGGAAGCACTGTTCTTTTGCTCTGAGCAAGCTCACTGTTCTGGCCCTATAGGAAACACAGTAGAGTAGAAGAATGCTCTTTTCTCTAAAGCAGAGAGTGTTTCTTGTAAGGTGAGGTAGCGTTTGTTTCCCAGTCCTAAATGGAGTTGAAACACATGCAGTTTCTGGTCCTACGAGCAAGAGTTGTTTTATGGTAAGAATAGTCACTATTGTGCTGCCTTTGCCATACACAGGACAAATAGCACTGGCGTCTGGTCCCAGCAAGTACAGTGTATTGGACTAAAGGGGATCTACTGTTCTTGTCAGGTTCCTAAGCAGAATTGAACTAGATATGGCCCGTGTGTGTAGGAAGCACAGTTCTTTTGTTCTGAGCAAGCTCACTGTTCTGGCCCTATAGGAATCACAGTAGAGTAGAAGAGTGCTCTTTTCTCTAAAGCAGAGAGTGTTTCTTGTAAGGTGAGCTAGCGTTTGTTTCCCAGTCCTAAATGGAGTTGAAACACATGCAGTTTCTGGTCCTACGAGCAAGAGTTTTTTTATGGTAAGAATAGTCACTATTGCGCTGCCATTGCCATACACAGGACAAATAGCACTGGCGTCTGGTCCCAGAAAGTACAGTGTATTGGACTAAAGGGGATCTACTGTTCTTGTCAGGTTCCTAAGCAGACTTGAACTAGATATGGCCCGTGTGTGTAGGAAGCACAGTTCTTTTGTTCTGAGCAAGCTTACCGTTTTGGCCCTATGGGAAAAACAGTAGAGTAGAAGAGTGCTCTTTTCTCAAAAGCAGAGTGTGTTTTTGTAATGCGAGCTAGAGTTTGTTTCCCAGTCCTAAATGGAGTTGAGTCACATACAGTTTTTTGTCCTACGAGCAAGAGTTGTTTTCTGGTAAGACAAGTCACTATTGTGCTCCCATTGCCATACACAGTGCAAATAGCACTCACGTCTGTTCCCAGCAAGTACAGTGTATTGGACTGAATAGGATCTACTATTCTTTTCAGTTTCCTTAGCAGAGGTGAACTAGATATGGCCCATGTGTGTAGGCAGCACAGTTCTTTTGTTCTGCGCAAGCTCACTGTTCGGACCCCATAGGAAACACAGTAGAGTAGAAGAGTGCTCTTTTCTCTAAAGCAGAGAGTATTCCTTGTAAGGAGAGCTAGCGTTTGTTTCCCAGTCCTAAATGGAGTTGAATCCCATGCAGTTTCTGGTCCTACGAGCAAGAGTTGTTTTCTGGTAAGGAAAGTCACTATTGCGCTGCCATTGCCATCGACAGGACAAATAGCACTGGCGTCTGTTGCCAGCAAGTACAGTGTATTGGACTGAAAAGGATCTACTGTTCTTGTCAGGTTCCTAAGCAGACTTGAACTAGATATGGCCGTGTGTGTAGGAAGCACAATTATTTTTCTTCTGAGCAAGCTCACTGTTTGGACCCCATAGGAAACACAGTAGAGTAGAAGAGTGCTCTTTTCTCAAAAGAAGACTGTGTTTTTTTTAAGGCGAGCTAGCGTTTGTTTCCCAGTCCTAAATGGAGTTGAATCACATGCAGTTTCTTGTCCTACGAGCAAGAGTTGTTTTCTGGTAAGGAAAGTCACTATTGCGCTCCCATTGCCATACACAGTGCAAATAGCACTCCCGTCTGTTCCCAGCAAGTACAGTTTATTGGTCTGAAGAGGAGCTACTGTTCTTCTCAGTTTCCTAAGCAGAGTTGAACTAGATATGCCCCGTGTGTAGGAAGCACAATTCTTTTGTACTGAGTAAGCTTACTGTTCTGGCCCTATGGGAAACACAGTAGAGTAGAAGAGTGCTCTTTTCTCAAAAGCAGAGTTGTTTCTTGTAAGGCGAGCTAGAGTTTGTTTCCCAGTCCTAAATGTAGTTGAGTCACGTGCAGTTTTTTGTCCTATGAGCAAGAGTTGTTTTCTTGTAAGACGAGTCACTATTGTGCTCCAATTGCCCTACACAGTGCAAATAGCACTCGCGTCTGTTCCCAGCAAGTACAGAGTATTGGACTGAAGAGGATCTACTGTTCTTTTCAGTTTCCTAAGCAGAGTTGAACTAGATATGGCCCATGTGTGTAGGAAGCACAGTTCTTTTGTTATGAGCAAGCTCACTGTTCGGTCCCCATAGGAAACATAGTAGAGTAGAAGAGTGCTCTTTTCTCAAGAGCAGAGTGTGTTTCATGTAAGGCGAGCTAGCATTTGTTTCCCAGTCCTAAATGGAGTTGAATCACATGCAGTTTCTGGTCCTATGAGCAAGAGTTGTTTACTGGTAAGGAAAATCCCTATTGCGCTCCCATTGCCATATACAGTGCAAATAGCACTCGCGTATGTTCACAGCAAATACACTGTATCGGACTGAAAAGGAGCTACTGTTCTTGTCAGTTTCCTAAGCAGAGTTGAACTAGATATGGCCCGTGTGTAGGAAGCACAGTTCTTTTGTTCTTAGCAAGCTCACTGTTCTGGCCCTATAGAAACACAGTAGAGTAGAAGAGTGCTCTTTTCTCTAAAGCAGAGTGTTTTTCTTGTAAGGCGTGCTAGCGTTTGTTTCCCAGTCCGAAATGGAGTTGAAACACATGCAGTTTCTGGTCCTACGTGCAAGAGTTGTTTTATGGTAAGAATAGTCACTACTGTGCTGCCATTGCCATCTACAGGACAAATAGCACTGGCGTCTGTTCCCAGCAAATACAGTGTATTGGACTAAAGGGGATCTACTGTTCTTGTCAGGTTCCTAAGCAGAGTTGAACTAGATATGGCCCGTGTGTGTAGGAAGCACAGTTATTACGTTCTGAGTAAGCTCACTGTTCTGGCCGTATAGGAAACACAGTAGTGTAGAAGAGTGCTCTTTTCTCAAAAGCAGAGTGTGTTTCTTGTAAGGCAAGTTAGCGTTTTTTTCCCTGTCCTAAATGGAGTTGAATCACATGCAGTTTCTGGTCCTACGTTCCAGAGTTGTTTACTGGTAAGGAAAGTCACTATTGCGCTCCCATTGCCATACACAGTGCAAATAGCACTCGCGTCTGATCCCAGAAAGTACAGTGTATCGGACTGAAGAGGAGCTACTGTTCTTGTCAGTTTCCTAAGCAGAGTTGAACTAGATATGGCCCGTGTGTGTAGGAAGCACAGTTCTTTTGTTCTGAGCAAGCTCACCTTTCTGGCCCTATGGGAAACACAGTAGAGTAGAAGAGCGCTCTTTTCTCAAAAGCAGAGTGTGTTTCTTGTAAGGCGAGCTAGAGTTTGTTTCCCAGTCCTAAATGGAGTTGAGTCACATGCAGTTTTTTGTCCTACGAGCAGGAGTTGAATTCTGGTAAGACGAGTCACTATTGTGTTCCCATTGTCATACACAGTGCAAATAGCACTCGCGTCTGTTCCCAGCAAGTACAGTGTATTGGACTGAATAGGATCTACTGTTCTTTTCAGTTTCCTAAGCAGAGGTGAACTAGATATGGCCCATGTGTGTAGGAAGCACAGTTCTTTTGTTCTGAGCAAGCTCACTGTTCGGACCCCATAGGAAACACAGTAGAGTAGAAGAGTGCCCTTTTCTCTAAAGCAGAGTGTGTTTCTTGTAAGGCGAGCTAGCGTTTGTTTCCTAGTCCTAAATGGAGTTGAATCACATGCAGTTTCTGGTCCTACGAACAAGAGTTGTTTTCTGGTAAGGAAAGTCACTATTGTGATCCCATTGCCATACACAGTGCAAATAGCACTCGCGTCTGTTCCCAGCAAGTACAGTGTTGGACTGAAGAGGAGCTCCTCTTCTTGTCAGGTGCCTAAGCAGAGTTGAACTACATATGGTCCGTGTGTGTAGGAAGCACAGTTCTTTTGTTCTGAGCAAGCTCACTGTTTGGACCCCATAGGAAACACAGTAGACTACAAGAGTGCTCCTTTCTCTAAAGAACAGTGTGTTTCTTGTAAGGCAAGCTAGCGTTTGTTTCCCAGTCCTAAATGGAGTTGAATACCATGCAGTTTTTTGTCCTATGAGCAAGAGTTGTTTTCTGGTAAGACGAGTCACTATTGTGCTCCAATTGCCCTACACAGTGCAAATAGCACTCACATCTGTTCCCAGCAAGTACAGTGTATTGGACTGAAGAAGATCTACTCTTCTTGTCAGTTTCCTAAGCAGAGTTGAACTAGATATGGCCCATGTGTGTAGGAAGCACAGTTCTTTTGTTCTGAGCAAGCTCACTGTTTGGACCCCATAGGAAACACAGTAGAGTAGAAGAGTGCTCTTTTCGCAAAAGCAGAGTGTGTTTCATGTAAGGGGAGCTAGCATTTGTTTCCCAGTCCTAAATGGATTTGAATCACATGCACTTTCTGGTCCTACGAGCAAGAGATGTTTTCTGGTAAGGAAAGTCACTATTGCACTCCTATTGCCATGTACAGTGCAAATAGCACTCGCGTCTGAGCCCAGGAAGTACAGTGTATCGGACTGAAGAGGAGCTACTGTTCTTGTCAGTTTCCTAAGCAGAGTTGAACTAGATATGGCCCGTGTGTGTACGAAGCACAGTTCTTTTGTTCTGAGCAAGCTCACCGTTCTGGCCCTATGGGATACACAGTAGAGTAGAAGAGCGCTCTTTTCTCAAAAGCAGAGTGTGTTTCTTGTAAGGCGAGCTAGAGTTTGTTTCCCAGTCATAAATGGAGTTGAGTCACATGCAGTTTTTTGTCCTACGAGCAAGAGTTGTTTTCTGGAAAGACGAGTCACTATTGTGCTCCGATTGCCATACACAGTGCAAATAGCACTCGCGTCTGTTCCCAGCAAATACAGCGTATTGGACTGAAGAGGATCTACTGTTCTTTTCAGTTTCCTAAGCAGAGGTGAACTAGATATGGCCCATGTGTGTCGGAAGCACAGTTCTTTTGTTTTGAGCAAGCTCACTGTTCGGACCCCATAAGAAACACATTAGAGTAGAAGAGTGCTCTTTTCTCAAAAGCAGAGTGTGTTTCATGTAAGGCGAGCTAGCATTTGTTTCCTAGTACTAAATGGAGTTGAATCACATGCAGTTTCTGGTTCTACGAGCAAGAGTTGTTTTCTGGTATGGAAAGTCACTATTGCACTCCCATTGCCATACACAGTGCAAATAGCACTCGCATCTGTTCCCAGCAAGTACAGTGTTGGACTGAAGAAGAGCTACTGTTCATGTCAGGTTCCTAATCAGAGTTGAACTACATACGGTCTGTGTGTGTAGGAAGCACAGTTCTTTTGTTCTGAGCAAGCTCACTGTTTGGACCCCATAGGAAACACAGTAGAGTAGAAGAGTGCTCTTTTTTCTAAAGCAGAGTGTGTTTCTTGTAAGGCGAGCTAGCGTTTGTTTCCCAGTCCTAAATGGAGTTGAAACACATGCAGTTTCTGGTACTATGAGCAAGAGTTGTTTTCTGGTAAGGAAAGTCACTATTGCGCTCCCATTGCCATACACAGTGCAAATACCACTCCCGTCTGTTCCTAGCAAGTATAGTGTATTGGACTGAAGAGGAATTACTGTTCTTCTCAGTTTCCTAAGCAGAGTTGAACTAGATATGGCCCGTGTGTGGAGGAAACACAGTTCTTTTGTTCTGAGCAAGCTCACTGTTCTGGCCCTATGGGAAACACAGTAGAGTAGAAGAGTGTTCTTTTCTCAAAAGCAGAGTTTGTTTCTTGTAAGGCGAGCTAGAGTTTGTTTCCCAGTCCTAAATGGAGTTGAATACCATGCAGTTTTTTGTCCTATGAGCAAGAGTTGTTTTCTGGTAAGACGAGTTACTATTGTGCTCCAATTGCCCTACACAGTGCAAATAGCACTCGCGTCTGTTCGCAGCAAGTACAGTGTATTGGACTGAAGATGATCTACTGTTCTTTTCATTTTCCTAAGCAGAGTTGAAGTAAAAATGGCCCATGTGTGTAGGAAGCACAGTTCTTTTGTTCTGAGCGAGCTCACTGTTTGGACCCCATAGGAAACACAGTAGAGTATTAGAGTACTCTTTTCTCAAAGGCAGAGTGTGTTTCATGTAAGGCGAGCTAGCATTTGTTTCCCAGTCCTAAATGGAGTTGAATCACATGCACTTTCTGGTCCTACGAGCAAGAGTTATTTTCTGGTAAGGAAAGTCACTATTGTGCTCCCATTGCCATATACAGTGCAAGTGGCACTGGTGTTTGTTCCCAGCAAGTATAGTGTATCGGACTGAAGAGGAGCTACTGTTCTTGTCAGTTTCCTAAGCAGAGTTGAAGTAGATATGGCCAGTGTGTAGGAAGCACAGTTCTTTTGTTCTGAGCAAGCTCACTATTCTTGCCCTATAGGAAACACAGTAGAGTAGAAGAGTGCTCTTTTCTCTAAAGCAGAGTATGTTTCTTGTAAGGCGAGTTAGCATTTGTTTCCAAGTCCTAAATGGAGTTGAAACACATGCAGTTTCTGGTCCTACGAGCAAGAGTTGTTTTATGGTAAGAATAGTCACTATTGCGCTGCCATTGCCATGCACAGGACAAATAGCACTGGCGTCTGTTCCCAGCAAGTACAGTGTATTGTGCTAAAGGGGATCTACTGTTCTTGTCAGGTTCCTAAGCGGAGTTGAACTAGATATGGCCCATGTGTGTAGGAAGCACAGTTATTATGTTCTGAGCAATCTCACTGTTCTGGCCCTATAGGAAACACAGTAGAGTAAAAGAGTGCTCTTTTCTCAAAAGCAGGGTGTGTTTCTTGTAATGCAAGCTAGCGTTTGTTTCCAGGCCTAAATGGAGTTGAATCACATGCAGTTTCTGGTCCTACGAGCAAGAGTTGTTTTCTGTTAAGGAAAGTCACAATTGAGCTCCCATTGCCATACACAGTGCAAATAGCACTCGCATCTGATCCCAGCAAGTACAGTGTATCGGACTGAAGAGGAGCTACTGTTCTTGTCAGGTTCCTAAGCAGAGTTGAACTAGATATGCCCCGTGTGTGTAGGAAGCACAGTTCTTTTGTTCTGAGCAAGCTCACCGTTCTGGCCCTTTGGGAAACACATTAGAGTAGATGAGTGCTCTTTTCTCAAAAGCAGACTGTGTTTCTTGTAAGGCGAGCTAGCGTTTGTTTACCAGTCCTAAATGGAGTTGAATCACATGCAGTTTCTGGTCCTACGAGCAAGAGTTGTTTTCTGGTAAGGAAGGTCACTATTGGGCTCCCATTGCCATACACAATGCAAATAGCACTCCCGTCTGTTTCTAGCAAGTACAGTGTATTGGACTGAAGAGGAGCTACTGTTCTTCTCAGTTTCCTGAGCAGAGTTGAACTAGATATGCCCCGTGGGTGTAGAAAACACACTTCTTTTGTTCTGAGCAAGCTTACTGTTCTGGCCCTATGGGAAACACAATAGAGTAGAAGAGTGTTCTTTTCTCAAAAGCAGAGTGTGTTTCTTGTAAGACGAGCTGGAGTTTGTTTCCCAGTCCTAAATGTACTTGAGTCACATGCTGTTTTTTGTCCTATGAGCAAGAGTTATTTTTGGAAGACGAGTAACTATTTGCTCCAATTTCCCTACACAGTGCAAATAGCACTTGCGTCTGTTCCCAGCAAGTACAGTGTATTGGACTGAAGAGGATCTACTGTTCTTGTCAGTTTCCTAAGTAGAGTTGAACTAGATATGGCCCATGTGTGTAGGAAGCACAGTTTTTTTTGTTCTGAGCAAGCTCACTCTTTGGACCCCATAGGAAACACAGTAGAGTAGAAGAGTACTCTTTTCTCAAAAGCAGACAGTGTTTCTTGTAAGGCGAGCTAGCGTTTGTTTCCCAGTCCTAAATGGAGTTGAATCACATACAGTTTCTGGTCCTACGAGCAAGAGTTGTTTTCTGGTAAGGAAAGTCACTATTGCACTCCCATTGCCATACACAGTGCAAATAGCACTCCCGTCTGTTCCTAGCAAGTACAGTGTATTGGACTGAAGAGGAGGTACTGTTCTTCTCAGTTTCCTAAGCAGAGTTGAACTAGATATGCCCCGTGTGTGTAGGAAGCACAGTTCTTTTTTTCTGAGCAAGCTCACTGTTCTGGCCCTATGGGAAACACAGTAGAGTAGAAGAGTGTTCTTTTCTCAAAAGCAGAGTGTGTTTCTTGTAAGGTGAGCTAGAGTTTGTTTCCCAGTCATAAATGTAGTTGAGTCACATGCAGTTTTTTGTCCTATGAGCAAGAGTTGTTTTCTGGTAAGACGAGTCACTATTGTGCTCCAATTGCCCTACACAGTGCAAATAGCACTCGCGTCTGTTCACAACAAGTACAGTGTATTGGACTGAAGAGGATCTACTGTTCTTTTCAGTTTCCTAAGCTGAGTTGAACTAGATATGGCCCATGTGTGTAGGAAGCACAGTTCTTTTGTTCTGAGCAATCTCACTGTTTGGACACCATAGGAAACACAGTAGAGTAGAAGAGTGCTCTTTTCTCAAAAGGAGAGTGTGTTTCTTGTAAGGCGAGCTAGCGTTTGTTTCCCAGTCCTAAATGGAGTTGAATCACATGCAGTTTCTGGTCCGACGAGCAAGAGTTGTTTTATGGTAAGAGTAGTCACTATTGCGCTGCCATTGCCATACACAGGACAAATAGCACTGGCATGTGTTCCCAGTAAGTACAGTGTATTGGACTAAAGGGGATCTACTGTTCTTGTCAGGTTCCTAAGCAGAGTTGTACTAGATATGGCCCGTGTGTGTAGGAAGCACAGATATTATGTTCTGAGCAAGCTCACTGTTCTGGCCCTAAAGGAAACACAGTAGAGTAGAAGAGTGCTCTTTTCTCAAAAGCAGAGTATGTTTCTTGTAAGGCAAGCTAGCGTTTGTTTCCCAGTCCTAAATGGAGTTGAGTCACATGCAGTTTTTTGTCCTACGAGCAAGAGTTGTTTTCTGGTAAGACGAGTCACTATTGTGCTCCCATTGCCTTACACAGTGCAAATAGCACTCGCGTCTGTTCCCAGCGAGTACAGTGTATTGGACTGAATAGGATCTACTGTTCTTTTCAGTTTCCTAAGCAGAGGTGAACTAGATATGGCCCATGTGTGTAGGAAGCACAGTTCTTTTGTTCTGAGCAAACATACTGTTCGGACCCCATAGGAAACACAGTAGAGTAGAAGAGTGCTCTTTTCTCAAAAGCAGAGTGTGTTTCATGTAAGCGAGCTAGCATTTGTTTCCCAGTCCTAAAAGGAGTTGAATCACATGCACTTTCTGGTCCTACGAGCAAGAGTTGTTTTCTGGTAAGGAAAGTCACTATTGCACTCCCATTGCCATATACAGTGTAAATAGCCCTCGCGACTGATCGCAGCAGGTACAGTATATCAGACTGAAGAGGAGCTACTGTTCTTCTCAGTTTCCTAAGCAGAGTTGAACTAGATATGGCCGTGTGTAGGAAGCACAGTTCTTTTGTTCTGAGCAATCTCACCGTTCTGGCCCTATGGGAAACGCAGTAGAGTACAAGAGTGCTCTTTTCTCAAAAGCAGAGTGTGTTTCTTGTAAGGCGAGCTAGTGTTTGTTTCCCAGTCAGAAATGGAGTTGAGTCACATGCAGTTTTTTGTCCTACGAGCAAGAGTTGTTTTCTGGTAAGACGAGTCACTATTGTGCTCCCATTGCCATACACAGTGCAAATAGCACTCGTGTCTGTTCCCAGCAAGTACAGTGTATTGGACTGAATAGGATCTACTGTTCTTTTCAGTTTCCTAAGCAGAGGTGCACTAGATATGGCCCAAGTGTGTAGGAAGCACAGTTCTTTTGTTCTGAGCAAGCTCACTGTTCGGACCCCATAGGAAACACAGTAGATTAGAAGATTGCTCTTTTCTCAAAATCAGAATGTGTTTCATGTAAGGCGAGCTAGCTTTTGTTTCCCAGTCCTAAATGGAGTTGAATCACATGCAGTTTCTTGTCCTATGAGCAAGAGTTTTTTTCTGGTAAGGAAAGTCACTATTGCACTCCCATTGCCATACACAGTGCAAATAGCACTGGCGTCTGTTCCCAGCAAGTACAGTGTATCGGACTGAATAGGATCTACTGTTCTTGTCAATTTCCTAAGCAGAGTTGAACTAGATATGGCCCGAGTGTGTAAGAAGCTCAGTTCTTATGTTCTGAGCAAGCTCACTGTTCTGGCCCTATAGGAAACACAGTAGAGAAGAAGAGTGCTCTTTTCTCTAAAGCAGAGTGTGTTTCTTGTAGGGCAAGCTAGCGTTTGTTTCCTAGTCCTAAATGGAGTTGAATCACATGCAGTTTCTGGTCCTACGAACAAGAGTTGTTTTCTGGTAAGGAAAGTCACTATTTCGCTCCCATTGCCATACACAGTGCAAATAGCACTCGTGTCTGTTCCCAGCAAGTACAGTGTTGGACTGAAGAGGAGCTACTGTTCTTGTCAGGTTCCTAAGCAGAGTTGAACTACATATGGTCCCTGTGTATAGGAAGCACAGTTCTTTTGTTCTGAGCAAGCTCACTGTTTGGACCCCATAGGAAAAACAGTAGACTAGAAGAGTGCTCCTTTCTCTAAAGCAGAGTGTGTTTCTTGTAAGGCGAGCTAGCGTTTGTTTCCCAGTCCTAAATGGAGTGGAATCCCATGCAGTTTATGGTACTATGAGAAAGAGTTGTTTTCTGGTAAGGAAAGTCACTATTGCGCTGCCATTGCCATAGACAGTGCAAATAGCAATCGCGTCTGTTCGCAGCAAGTACAGTATATCAGACTGAAGAGGAGCTACTGTTCTTCTCAGTTTCCTAAGCCGAGTTGAACAAGATATGGCCCGTGTGTAGGAAGCACAGTTCTTTTGTTCTGAGCAATCTCACTGTTCTGGCCCTATAGGAAACACAGTAGAGTAGAAGACTGCTCTTTTCTCTAAAGCAGAGCGGGTTTATTGTAAGGCGAGCTAGCGTTTGTTTCCCAGTCCTAAATGTAGTTGAGTCACATGCAGTTTTTTGTCCTATGAGCAAGAGTTGTTTTCTGGTAAGACGAGTCACTATTGTGCTCCAATTGCAATACACAGTGCAAATAGCACTCGCGTCTGTTCCCAGCAATTACAGTGTATTGGACTGAATAGGATCTACTGTTCTTTTCAGTTTCCGAAGCAGAGTTGAACTAGATATGGTCCTTGTGTGTAGGAAGCACAGTTCTTTTGTTCTGAGCAAGCTCACTGTTTGGACCCCATAGGAAACACAGTAGAGTAGAGGAGTGCTCTTTTCTCAAAAGCAGACTGTGTTTCTTGTAAGGCGAGCTAGCGTTTGTTTCCCAGTCCTAAATGAAGTTGAATCACATGCAGTTTCTGGTCCTACGAGCAAGACTTGTTTTCTGGTAAGGAAAGTCACTATTGCACTCCCATTGCAATATACAGTGCAAATATCACTTTCGTCTGTTCCCAGCAAGTACAGTGTATCGGACTGAAGAGGAGCTACTGTTCTTGTCAGTTTCCTAAGCAGAGTTGAACTAGATATGGCCCGTGTGTGTAGGAAGCACAGTTATTATATTCTGAGCAAGCTCACTTTTCTGGCCCTATAGGAAACACAGTAGAGTAGAAGAGTGCTCTTTTCTCAAAAGCAGAGTGTGTTTCTTGTAGGGCATGCTAGCGTTTGTTTCCTAGTCCTAAATGGAGTTGAATCACATGCAGTTTCTGGTCCTACGAACAAGAGTTTTTTTCTGGTAAGGAAAGTCACTATTGCGCTCCCATTGCCATACACAGTGCAAATAGCACTCGCGTCTGTTCCCAGCAAGTACAGTGTTGGACTGAAGAGGAGCTACTGTTCTTGTCAGGTTCCTAATCAGATTTGAACTACATATGGTCCGTGTGTGTAGGAAGCAGTGTTCTTTTGTTCTGAGCAAGCTCACTGTTTGGACCCCATAGGAAACACAGTCGACTAGAAGAGTGCTACTTTCTCTAAAGCAGAGTGTGTTTCTTTTAAGGCGAGCTAGCGTTTGTTTCCCAGTCCTAAATGGAGTTGAATCCCATGCAGTTTCTGGTACTATGAGCAAGAGTTGTTTTCTGGTAAGGAAAGTCACTATTGCGCTGCCATTGCCATCCACAGGACAAATAGCACTGGCGTCTGTTGCCAGCAAGTACAGTGTATTGGACTGAAGAGGATCTACTGTTCTTGTCAGGTTCCTAAGCAGACTTGAACTAGATATGGCCGTGTGTGTAGGAAGCACAATTTTTTTTTTCTGAGCAAGCTCACTGTTTGGACCCCATAGGAAACACAAAAGAGTAGAAGAGTGCTCTTTTCTCAAAAGCAGAGTGTGTTTCATGTAAGGCGAGCTAGCATTTGTTTCTCAGTCCTAAATGGAGTTGAATCACATGCACTTTCTGGTCCTACGATCAAGAGTTGTTTTCCTGTAAGAAAGTCACTATTGCACTCCCATTGCCATACACAGTGCAAATAGCACTCCCGTCTGTTCCTAGCAAGTACAGTGTATTGGACTGAACAGGAGCTACTGCTCTTCTCAGTTTCCTAAGCAGAGTTGAACTAGATATGCCCCGTGTGTGTAGGAAGCAGTTATTATATTCTGAGCAAGCTCACTGTTCTGGCTCTATAGGAAACACAGTAGAGTAGAAGAGTGCTCTTTTCTCAAAAGCAGAGTGTGTTTCTTGTAAGGCAAGCTACTTTTTGTTTCCCAGGCCTAAATGGAGTTGAGTCACATGCAGTTTTTTGTACTACGAGCAAGAGTTGTTTTCTGGTAAGACGAGTCACTATTGTGCTCCCATTGCCATACACAGTGCAAATAGCACTCGCGTCTGTTCCCAGCAAGTACAGTGTATTGGACTGAATAGAATCTACTGTTCTTTTCAGTTTCCTAAGCAGAGGTGCACTAGATATGGCCCATGTGTGTAGGAAGCACAGTTCTTTTGTTCTGAGCAAGCTCACTGTTCGCACCCCATAGGAAACACAGTCGACTAGAAGAGTGCTACTTTCTCTAAAGCAGAGTGTGTTTCTTTTAAGGCGAGGTAGCGTTTGTTTCCCAGTCCTAAATGGAGTTGAATCCCATGCAGTTTCTGGTACTATGAGCAAGAGTTGTTTTCTGGTAAGGAAAGTCACTATTGTGCTGCCATTGCCATACACAGGACAAATAGGACTGGCGTCTGTTGCCAGCAAGTACAGTGTATTGGACTGAAGAGGATCTACTGTTCTTGTCAGTTTCCTAAGCAGAGTTGAACTAGATATGGCCCATGTGTAGGAAGCACAGTTCTTTTGCTCTGAGCAAGCTCACTGTTCTGGCCCTATAGGAAACACAGTAGAGTAGAAGAGTGCTCTTTTCTCTAAAGCAGAGTGTGTTTCTTGTAAGGCGAGCTAGCGTTTGTTTCCCAGTCCTAAATGAAGTTGAAACACATGCAGTTTCTGGTCCTATGAGCAAGAGTTGTTTTCTGGTAAGAATAGTCACTATTGTGCTGCCATTGCCATACACCGGACAAATAGCACTGGCGTCTGTTCCCAGCAAGTACAGTGCATTGGACTAAAGGGAATCTACTGTTCTTGTCAGGTTCCTAAGCAGAGTTGAACTAGATATGTCCCGTGTGTGTAGGAAGCACAGTTATTATGTTCTGAGCAAGCTCACTGTTCTGGCACTATAGGAAACACAGTAGAGTAGAAGAGTGCTCTTTTCTCAAAAGTAGAGTGTGTTTCTTGTAAGGCAAGCTAGCATTTTTTTCCCAGTCCTAAATGGAGTTGAATCACATGCAGTTTCTGGTCCTACGAGCAAGAGTTGTTTTCTGGTAAGGAAAGTCACTATTGTGTTCCCATTGCCATACACAGTGCAAATAGCACTTGCGTCTGATCCCAGCAAGTACAGTGTATCGGACTGAAGAGGAGCTACTGTTCTTCTCAGTTTCCTAAGCAGAGTTGAACTAGATATGGCCCGTGTGTGTAGGAAGCACAGTTCTTTTGTTCTGAGCAATCTCACCGTTCTGGCCCTTTGGGAAACACAGTAGAGTAGAAGAGTGCTCTTTTCTCAAAAGCAGAGGGTGTTTTGTAAGTCGAGCTACTGTTTGTTTCCCAGTCCTAAATGGAGTTGAGTCACATGCAGTTTCTTGTCCTATGAGCAAGAGTTGTTTTCTGGTAAGAGGAGTCACTATTGTGCTCCGATTGCCATACACAGTGCAAATAGCACTCTCGTCTGTTCCCAGCAAGTACAGTGTATTGGACTGAATAGGATCTACTGTTCTTTTCAGTTTCCTAAGCAGAGGTGCACTAGATAAGGCCCATGTGTGTAGGAAGCACAGTTCTTTTGTTCTGAGCAAGCTCACTGTTCAGACCCCATAGGAAACACAGTAGAGTAGAAGAGTGCTCTTTTCTCAAAAGCTGAGTGTGTTTCATGTAAGGCGAGGTAGCGTTTGTTTCCCAGTCCTAAATGGAGTTGAATCACATGCAGTTTCTGGTCCTATGAGCAAGAGTTGTTTTCTGGTAAGGAAAGTCACTATTGCACTCCCATTGCCATACACAGTGCAAATAGCACTTTCGTCTGTTCCCAGCAGGTACAGTGTATCGGACTGAAGAGGAGCTACTGTTCTTGTCAATTTCCTAATCAGAGTTGAACTAGATATGGCCCGTGTGTGTAGGAAGCTCAGTTCTTATGTTCTGAGCAAGCTCACTGTTCTGTCCCTATAGGAAACACAGTAGAGTAGAAGAGTGCTCTTTTCTCTAAAGCAGAGTGTGTTTCTTGTAGGGCAAGCTAGCTTTTGTTTCCTAGTCCTAAATGGAGTTGAATCACATGCAGTTTCTGGTCCTACGAACAAGAGTTGTTTTCTGGTAAGGAAAGTCACAATTGCGCTCCCATTGCCATACACAGTGCAAATAGCACTCGCGTCTGTTCCCAGCAAGTACAGTGTTGGACTGAAAAGGAGCTACTGTTCTTGTCAGGTTCGTAATCAGAGTGGAAATACATATGGTCCGTGTGTGTAGGAAGCACAGTTCTTTTGTTCTGAGCAAGCTCACTCTTTGGACCCCATAGGAAACACAGTAGACTAGAAGAGTGCTCCTTTCTCTAAAGCAGAGTGTGTTTCTTGTAAGGCGAGCTAGCGTTTGTTTCCCAGTCAGAAATGGAGTTGAATCCCATGCAGTTTCTGGTCCTACGAGCAAGAGTTGTTTTCTGGTAAGAAGAGTCACTATTGCGCTCCCATTGTCATACACAGGGCAAATAGCACTCGCGTCTGTTCCCAGCAAGTACAGTGTATTGGACTGAAGAGGATCTACTGTTCTTGTCAGGTTCCTAAGCAGACTTGAACTAGATATGGCCGTGTGTGTAGGAAGCACAATTTTTTTTGTTCTGAGCAAGCTCACTGTTTGGACCCCATAGGAAACACAGAAGAGTAGAAGAGTGCTCTTTTCTCAAAAGCAGAGTGTGTTTCATGTAAGGCAAGCTAGCATTTGTTTCTCAGTCCTAAATGGAGTTGAATCACGTGCACTTTCCGGTCCTACGAGCAAGAGTTGTTTTCTGGTAAGGAAAGTCACTATTGCACTCCCATTGCCATATACATTGCAAATAGCCCTCGCGTCTGTTCGCAGCAAGTACAGTATATCGGACTGAAGAGGAGCTACTGTTCTTGTCAGTTTCCTAAGCAGAGTTGAACAAGATATGGCCCGTGTGTAGGAAGCACAGTTCTTTTGTTCTGAGCAAGCTCAATGTTCTGGCCCTAAATGAAACACAGTAGAGTAGAAGAGTGCTCTTTTCTCTAAAGCAGAGTGTGTTTCTTGTAAGGCGAGCTAGCGTTGTTTCCCAGTCCTAAATGGAGTTGAATCATATGCAGTTTCTGGTCCTACGAGCAAGAGTTGTTTTCTGGTAAGGAAGTCACTATTGCACTCCCATTGCCATACACAGTGCAAATAGCACTCCCGTCTGTTCCTAGCATGTACAGTGTATTGGACTGAAGAGGAGCTACTGTTCTTCTCAGTTTACTAAGCAGAGTTGAACTAGATATGCCCCGTGTGTGTAGGAAGCACAGTTCTTTTGTTCTGAGCAAGCTCACTGTTCTAGCCCTATGGGAAACACAGTAGAGTAGAAGAGTGTTCTTTTCTCAAAAGCAGAGGGTGTTTCTCATAAGGCGAGCTAGAGTTTGTTTCCCAGTCCTAAATGTAGTTGAGTCACATGCAGTTTTTTGTCCTATGAACAAGAGTTGTTTTCTGGTAAGACGAGTCACTATTGTGCTCCAATTGCCCTACACAGTTTAAATAGCACTCGCGTCTGTTCCCAGCAAGTACAGTGTATTGGACTAAATAGGATCTACTGTTATTTTCAGTTTCCTAAGCAGAGTTGAACTAGATATGGTCCATGTGTGTAGGAAGCACAGTTCTTTTGTTCTGAGCAAGCTCACTGTTTGGACCCCATAGGAAACACAGTAGAGTAGAAGAGTGCTCTTTTCTCAAAAGCAGAGTGTGTTTCATTTAAGGCGAGCTAGCGTTTTTTTCCCAGTCCTAAATGGAGTTGAATCCCATGCAGTTTCTGGTACTATGAGCAAGAGTTGTTTTCTGGTAAGGAAAGTCACTATTGCGCTGCCATTGCCATCCACAGGACAAATAGCACTGGCGTCTGTTGCCAGCAAGTACAGTGTATCGGACTGAAGAGGAGCTACTGTTCTTGTCAATTTCCTAACCAGAGTTGAACTAGATATGGCCCGTGTGTGTATGAAGCTCAGTTCTTATGTTCTGAGCAAGCTCACTGTTCTGGGCCTATAGGAAACACAGTAGAGTAGAAGAGTGCTCTTTTCTCTAAAGCAGAGTGTGTTTCTTGTAGGGCAAGCTAGCGTTTGTTTCCTAGTCCTAAATGGAGTTGAATCACATGCAGTTTCTGGTCCTACGAACAAGAGTTGTTTTATGGTAAGGAAAGACACTATTGCGCTCCCATTGCCATACACAGTGCAAATAGCACTTGCGTCTGTTCCCAGCAAGTACAGTGTTGGACTGAAGAGGAGCTACTGTTCTTGTCAGGTTCGTAATCAGAGTTGAACTACATATGGTCCGTGTGTGTAGGAAGCACAGTTCTTTTGTTCTGAGCAAGCTCACTGTTTGGACCCCATAGGAAACACAGTAGACTAGAAGAGTGCTCCTTTCTCTAAAGCAGAGTGTGTTTCTTGTAAGGCGATCTAGCGTTTGTTTCCCAGTCCTAAATGGAGTTGAATCCCATGCAGTTTCTGGTACTATGAGCAAGAGTTGTTTTCTGGTAAGGAAAGTCACTATTGCGCTGCCATTGCCATACACAGGACAAATAGCACTGGCGTCTGTTGCCAGCAAGTACAGTGTATCGGACTGAAGAGGAGCTACTGTTCTTGTCAGTTTCCTAAGCAGAGTTTAACTAGATATGGCCCGTGTGTGTAGGAAGCACAGTTCTTTTGTTCTGAGCAATCTCACCGTTCTGGCCCTATGGGAAACACAGTAGAGTAGAAGAGCGCTCTTTTCTCAAAAGCAGAGTGTGTTTCTTGTAAGGCGAGCTACTGTTTGTTTCCCAGTCCTAAATGGAGTTGAGTCACATGCAGTTTTTTGTCCTACGAGCAAGAGTTGTTTTCTTTTAAGACGAGTCACTATTGTGCTCCCATTGCCATACACAGTGCAAATAGCACTCGCGTCTGTTCCCAGCAAGTACAGTGTATTGGAATGAATAGGATCTACTGTTCTTTTCAGTTTCCTAAGCAGAGGTGCACTAGATATGGCCCATGTGTGTAGGAAGCACAGTTCTCTTGTTCTGAACAAGCTCACTGTTCGGACCCCATAGGAAACTCAGTAGAGTAGAAGAGTGCTCTTTTCTCCAAAGCAGAGTGTGTTTCATGTAAGGCGAGGTAGCGTTTGTTTCCCAGTCCTAAATGGAGTTGAATCACATGCAGTTTCTGGTCCTATGAGCAAGAGTTGTTTTCTGGTAAGGAAAGTCACTATTGCACTCCCATTGCCATACACAGTGCAAATAGCACTGGCATCTGTTCCCAGCAAATACAGTGTATCGGACAGAAGAGGAGCTATTGTTCTTTTCAATTTCCTAAGTAGAGTTGAACTAGATATGGCCCGTGTGTGTAGGAAGCTCAGTTCTTATGTTCTGAGCAAGCTCACTGTTCTGGCTCTATAGGAAACACAGTAGAGTAGAAGAGTGCTCTTTTCTCTATAGCAGAGGGTGTTTCTTGTAGGGCAAGCTAGTGTTTGTTTCCTAGTCCTAAATGGAGTTGAATCACATGCAGTTTCTGGTCTTACGAAAAAGAGTTGTTTTCTGGTAAGGAAAGTCACTATTGCGCTCCCATTGCCATACACAGTGCAAATAGCACTCGCGTCTGTTCCCATCAAGTACAGTGTTGGACTGAAGAGGAGTTACTGTTCTTGTCAGGTTCCTAATCAGAGTTGAACTACATATGGTCCATGTGTGTAGGAAGCACAGTTCTTTTGTTCTGAGCAAGATCACTGTTTGGACTCCATAGGAAACACAGTAGACTAGAAGAGTGCTCCTTTCTCTAAAGCAGAGTGTGTTTCTTGTAGGGCAAGCTAGCGTTTGTTTCCTAGTCCTAAATGGAGTTGAATCACAAGCAGTTTCTGGTCCTACGAACAAGAGTTGTTTTATGGTAAGGAAAGTCACTATTGCGCTGCCATTGCAATACACAGGACAAATAGCACTGGCGACTGTTGCAAGCACGTACAGTGTTTTGGACTGAAGAGGATCTACTGTTCTTGTCAGGTTCCTATGCAGACTTGAACTAGATATGGCCGTGTGTGTAGGAAGCACAATTTTTTTTGTTCTGAGCAAGCTCACTGTTTGGACCCCATAGGAAACACAGTAGAGTAGAAGAGTGCTCTTTTCTCAAAAGCAGACTGTGTTTCTTGTAAGGCGAGCTAGCGTTTGTTTCCCAGTCCTAAATGGAGCTGAATCACATGCAGTTTCTGGTCCTATGAGCAAGAGTTGTTTTCTGGTAAGGAAAGTCCCTATTGCTCTCCCATTGCCATATACATTGCAAATATCACTCGCATCTGTTCCCAGCAAGTACAGTGTATCGGACTGAAGAGGAGCTACTGTTCTTCTCACTTTCCTAAGCAGAGTTGAACTAGATATGCCCCGTGTGTGTAGGAAGCACAGTTCTTTTGTTCTGAGCAAGCTCACTGTTCTAGCCCTATGGGAAACACAGTAGAGTAGAAGAGTGTTCTATTCTCAAAAGCAGAGTGTGTTTCTCGTAAGGCGAGCTAGCGTTTGTTTCCCAGTCCTAAATGGAGTTGTGTCACATGCAGTTTTTTGTCCTATGAGAAAGAGTTGTTTTCTGGTAAGGAAAGTCACTATTGCACTCCCATTGCCATATACAGTGCAAATAGCACTCGCGTCTGTTCCCAGCAAGTACAGTGTATAGGACTTAAGAGGAGCTACTGTTCTTGTCAGTTTCCTAAGCAGAGTTGAACTATATATGGCCCGTGTGTGTAGGAAGCACAGTTCTTTTGTTCTGAGCAAGCTCACTGTTCTGGCCCTATAGTAAACACAGTAGAGTAGAAGAGTGCTCTTTTCTCTAAAGCAGAGTGTGTTTCTTGTAAGGCGAGCTAGCGTTTGTTTCCCAGTCCTAAATGAAGTTGAAACACATGCAGTTTCTGGTGCTACGAGCAAGAGTTGTTTTCTGGTAAGAATAGTCACTATTGTGCTGCCATTGCCATACACCGGACAAATAGCACTGGCGTCTGTTCCCAGCAAGTACAGTGTATTGGACTAAAGGGAATCTACTGTTCTAGTCAGGTTCCTAAGCAGAGTTGAACTAGATATGTCCTGTGTGTGTAGGAAGCACAGTTATTATGTTCTGAGCAAGCTCACTGTTCTGGCACTATAGGAAACACAGTAGAGTAGAAGAGTGCTCTTTTCTCAAAAGTAGAGTGTGTTTCTTGTAAGGCAAGCTAGCATTTTTTCCCAGTCCTAAATGGAGTTGAATCACATGCAGTTTCTGGTCCTACGAGCAAGAGTTGTTTTCTGGTAAGGAAAGTCACTATTGTGCTCCCATTGCCATACACAGTGCAAATAGCACTTGCGTCTGATCCCAGCAAGTACAGTGCATCGGACTGTAGAGGAGCTACTGTTCTTCTCAGTTTCCTAAGCAGAGTTGAACTAGATATGGCCCGTGTGTGTAGGAAGCACAGTTCTTTTGTTCTGAGCAATCACACCGTTCTGGCCCTATGGGAAACACAGTAGAGTCGAAGAGTGCTCTTTTCTCAAAAGCAGAGGGTGTTTATTGTAAGTCGAGTTACTGTTTGTTTCCCAGTACTAAATGGAGTTGAGTCACATGCAGTTTTTTGTCCTATGAGCAAGAGTTGTTTTCTGGAAGGACGAGTCACTATTGTGCTCCCATTGCCATACACAGTGCAAATAGCACTCTCGTCTGTTCCCAGCAAGTACAGTGTATTGGACTGAATAGGATCTACTGTTCTTTTCAATTTCCTAAGCAGAGGTGCTCTAGATATGGCCCATGTGTGTAGGAAGCACAGTTCTTTTGTTCTGAGCAAGCTCACTGTTCGGACCCCTTAGGAAACACAGTAGAGTAGAAGAGTGCTCTTTTCTCAAAAGCTGAGTGTGTTTCATGTAAGGCGAGGTAGCGTTTGTTTCCCAGTCCTAAATGGAGTTGAATCACATGCAGTTTCTGGTCCTATGAGCAAGAGTTGTTTTCTGGTAAGGAAAGTCACTATTGCACTCCCATTGCCATACACAGTGCAAATAGCACTGGCATCTGTTCCCAGCAAATACAGTGTATCGGACAGAAGAGGAGCTATTGTTCTTTTCAATTTCCTAAGTAGAGTTGAACTAGATATGGCCCGTGTGTGTAGGAAGCTCAGTTCTTATGTTCTGAGCAAGCTCACTGTTCTGGCTCTATAGGAAACACAGTAGAGTAGAAGAGTGCTCTTTTCTCTATAGCAGAGGGTGTTTCTTGTAGGGCAAGCTAGTGTTTGTTTCCTAGTCCTAAATGGAGTTGAATCACATGCAGTTTCTGGTCTTACGAACAAGAGTTGTTTTCTGGTAAGGAAAGTCACTATTGCGCTCCCATTGCCATACACAGTGCAAATAGCACTCGCGTCTGTTCCCATCAAGTACAGTGTTGGACTGAAGAGGAGTTACTGTTCTTGTCAGGTTCCTAATCAGAGTTGAACTACATATGGTCCATGTGTGTAGGAAGCACAGTTCTTTTGTTCTGAGCAAGATCACTGTTTGGACTCCATAGGAAACACAGTAGACTAGAAGAGTGCTCCTTTCTCTAAAGCAGAGTGTGTTTCTTGTAGGGCAAGCTAGCGTTTGTTTCCTAGTCCTAAATGGAGTTGAATCACAAGCAGTTTCTGGTCCTACGAACAAGAGTTGTTTTATGGTAAGGAAAGTCACTATTGCGCTGCCATTGCAATACACAGGACAAATAGCACTGGCGACTGTTGCAAGCACGTACAGTGTTTTGGACTGAAGAGGATCTACTGTTCTTGTCAGGTTCCTATGCAGACTTGAACTAGATATGGCCGTGTGTGTAGGAAGCACAATTTTTTTTGTTCTGAGCAAGCTCACTGTTTGGACCCCATAGGAAACACAGTAGAGTAGAAGAGTGCTCTTTTCTCAAAAGCAGACTGTGTTTCTTGTAAGGCGAGCTAGCGTTTGTTTCCCAGTCCTAAATGGAGCTGAATCACATGCAGTTTCTGGTCCTATGAGCAAGAGTTGTTTTCTGGTAAGGAAAGTCCCTATTGCTCTCCCATTGCCATATACATTGCAAATATCACTCGCATCTGTTCCCAGCAAGTACAGTGTATCGGACTGAAGAGGAGCTACTGTTCTTCTCACTTTCCTAAGCAGAGTTGAACTAGATATGCCCCGTGTGTGTAGGAAGCACAGTTCTTTTGTTCTGAGCAAGCTCACTGTTCTGGCTCTATAGGAAACACAGTAGAGTAGAAGAGTGCTCTTTTCTCAAAAGCAGAGTGTGTTTCTTGTAAGGCAAGCTACTGTTTGTTTCCCAGGCCTAAATGGAGTTGAGTCACATGCAGTTTTTTGTCCTACGAGCAAGAGTTGTTCTCTGGTAAGACGAGTCACTATTGTGCTCCCATTGCCATACACAGTGCAAATAGCAATCGCGTCTGTTCCCAGCAAGTACAGTGTATTGGACTGAATAGAATCTACTGTTCTTTTCAGTTTCCTAAGCAGAGGTGCACTAGATATGGCCCATGTGTGTAGGAAGCACAGTTCTTTTGTTCTGAGCAAGCTCACTGTTCGCACCCCATAGGAAACACAGTCGACTAGAAGAGTGCTACTTTCTCTAAAGCAGAGTGTGTTTCTTTTAAGGCGAGGTAGCATTTGTTTCCCAGTCCTAAATGGAGTTGAATCCCATGCAGTTTCTGGTACTATGAGCAAGAGTTGTTTTCTGGTAAGGAAAGTCACTATTGTGCTGCCATTGCCATACACAGGACAAATAGGACTGGCGTCTGTTGCCAGCAAGTACAGTGTATTGGACTGAAGAGGATCTACTGTTCTTGTCAGTTTCCTAAGCAGAGTTGAACTAGACATGGCCCGTGTGTAGGAAGCACAGTTCTTTTGCTCTGAGCAAGCTCACTGTTCTGGCCCTATAGGAAACACAGTAGAGTAGAAGAGTGCTCTTTTCTCTAAAGCAGAGTGTGTTTCTTGTAAGGCGAGCTAGCGTTTGTTTCCCAGTCCTAAATGAAGTTGAAACACATGCAGTTTCTGGTCCTAGGAGCAAGAGTTGTTTTCTGGTAAGAATAGTCACTATTGTGCTGCCATTGCCATACACCGGACAAATAGCACTGGCGTCTGTTCCCAGCAAGTACAGTGTATTGGACTAAAGGGAATCTACTGTTCTTGTCAGGTTCCTAAGCAGAGTTGAACTACATATGTCCCGTGTGTGTAGGAAGCACAGTTATTATGTTCTGAGCAAGCTCACTGTTCTGGCACTATAGGAAACACAGTAGAGTAGAAGAGTGCTCTTTTCTCAAAAGTAGAGTGTGTTTCTTGTAAGGCAAGCTAGCATTTTTTTCCCAGTCCTAAATGGAGTTGAATTACATGCAGTTTCTGGTCCTACGAACAAGAGTTGTTTTATGGTAAGGAAAGACACTATTACGCTCCCATTGCCATACACAGTGCAAATAGCACTTGCGTCTGTTCCCAGCAAGTACAGTGTTGGACTGAAGAGGAGCTACTGTTCTTGTCAGGTTCGTAATCAGAGTTGAACTACATATGGTCCGTGTGTGTAGGAAGCACAGTTCTTTTGTTCTGAGCAAGCTCACTGTTTGGACCCCATAGGAAACACAGTAGACTAGAAGAGTGCTCCTTTCTCTAAAGCAGAGTGTGTTTCTTGTAAGGCGATCTAGCGTTTGTTTCCCAGTCCTAAATGGAGTTGAATCACATGCAGTTTCTGGTACTATGAGCAAGAGTTGTTTTCTAGTAAGGAAAGACACTATTGCGCTCCCATTGCCATACACAGTGCAAATAGCACTCGCGTCTTTTCCCAGCAAGTACAGTGTTGGACTGAAGAGGAGCTACTGTTCTTGTCAGTTTCCTAAGGAGAGTTGAACTAGATATGGCCCGTGTGTAGGAAGCACAGTTCTTTTGTTCTGAGTTAGCTCACTGTTCTGACCCTATAGGAAACACAGGAGAGTAGTAGAGTGCTGTTTTCTCAAAAGCAGAGTGTGTTTCTTGTAAGGCGAGCTAGAGTTTGTTTGCCAGTCCTAAATGGTGTGGAGTCACATGCAGTTTTTTGTCCTACGAGAAAGAGTTGTTTTCTGGTAAGACGAGTCACTATTGTGCTCCCATTGCCATATACAGTCCAAATAGCACTCTCGTCTGTTCCCAGCAAGTACAGTGTATTGGACTGAATAGGATCTACTGTTCTTTTCAGTTTCCTAAGCAGAGGTGAACTAGATATGGCCAATGTGTGTAGGAAGCACAGTTCTTTTGTTCTGAGCAAGCTCACTGTTTGGACCCCATAGGAAACCCAGTAGAGTAGAAGAGTGCTCTTTTCTCAAAAGCAGAGTGTGTTTCATGTAAGGCGAGGTAGCGTTTGTTTCCCAGTCTTACATGGAGTTGAATCACATGCACTTTCTGGTCCTATGAGCAAGAGTTGTTTTCTGGTGAGGAAAGTCACTATTGCACTCCCATTGCCATACACAGTGCAAATAGCACTGGCGTCTGTTCCCAGCAAGTACAGTGTATTGGACTGAAGAGGAGCTACTGTTCTTGTCAGTTTCCTAAACAGAGTTGAACTAGATATGGCCCGTGTGTAGGAAGCTCAGTTCTTATGTTTTGAGCAAGCTCACTGTTCTGGCCCTACAGGAAACACAGTAGAGTACAAGAGTGCTCTTTTCTCTATAGCAGAGTGTGTTTCTTGTAAGGCAAGCTAGCGTTTGTTTCTTAGTCCTAAATGGAGTTGAATCACATGCAGTTTCTGGTCCTACAAGCAAGAGTTGTTTTCTGGTAAGGAAAGTCACTATTGTGCTCCCATTGCCACACACACTGCAAATAGCACTCTCGTCTGTTCCCAGCAAGTACAGTGTTGGACTGAAGAGGAGCTACTGTTCTTGTCAGGTTCCTAATCAGAGTTGAACTACATATGGTCCGTGTGTGTAGGAAGCACAGTTTTTTTGTTCTGAGCAAGCTCACTGTTTGGACCCCATAGGAAACACAGTAGACTAGAAGAGTGCTCCTTTCTCTAAAGCAGAGTGTGTTTCTTGTAAGGCGAGCTTGCCTTTGTTTCCCAGTCCTAAATGGAGTTGAATCCCATGCAGTTTCTGGTACTATGAGCAAGAGTTGTTTTCTGGTAAGGAAAGTCACTATTGCGCTGCCATTGTCATACACAGGACAAATAGCACTGGCGTCTGTTGCCAGCAAGTACAGTGTATTGGACTGAAAAGGATCAACTCTTCTTGTCAGGTTCCTAAGCAGACTTGAACTAGATATGGCCGTGTGTGTAGGAAGCACAGTTTTTTTTGTTCTGAGCAAGCTCACTGTTTGGACCCCATAGGAAACACAGTAGGGTAGAAGAGTGCTCTTTACTCAAAAGCACAGTGTGTTTCATGTAAGGTGAGGTAGCGTTTGTTTCCCAGTCTTAAATGGAGTTGAATCACATGCAGTTTCTGGTCCTATGAGCAAGAGTTGTTTTCTGGTAAGGAAAGTCACTATTGCGCTCCCATTGCCATACACAGTGCAAATAGCACTCGCGTCTGTTCCCAGCAAGTACAGTGTATCGGACTGAAGAGGAGCTACTGTTCTTTTCAATTTCCTAAGTAGAGTTGAACTAGATATGGCCCGTGTGTGTAGGAAGCTCAGTTCTTATGTTCTGAGCAAGCTCAATGTTCTCGCCTTTTAGGAAACACAGTAGAGTAGAAGAGTGCTCTTTTCTCAAAAGCAGACTGTGTTTCTTGTAAGGCGAGCTAGCGTTTGTTTCCCAGTCATAAATGGAGTTGAATCCCATGCAGTTTCTGGTACTATGAGCAAGAGTTGTTTTCTGGTAAGGAAAGACACTATTGCGCTCCCATTGCCATACACAGTGCAAATAGCACTCGCGTCTGTTCCCAGCAAGTACAGTGTATTGGACTGAAGAGGAGCTACTGTTCTTGTCAGTTTCCAAAGCAGAGTTGAACTAGATATTTCCCGTGTGTAGGAAGCACAGTTCTTATGTTCTGAGGAAGCTCACTGTTCTGGCAATATAGGAAACACAGTAGAGTAGAAGAGTGCTCTTTTCTCTAAAGCAGAGTGTGTTTCTTGTAAGGCATGCTAGCGTTTGTTTCCTAGTCCTGAATGGAGTTGAATCACATGCAGTTTCTGGTACTATGAGCAAGAGTTGTTTTCTGGTAAGGAAAGTCACTATTGCGCTGCCATTGCCATACACAGTGCAAATAGCACTCGCGTCTGTTCCCAGCAAGTACAGTGTATCGGACTGAAGAGGAGCTACTGCTCTTGTCAGTTTCCTAAGCAGAGTTGAACTAGATATGGCACATGTGTGTAGGAAGCACAGTTCTTTTGTTCTGAGCAAGCTCACTGTTCTGGCCCTATAGGAAACACAGTAGAGAAGAAGAGTGCTCTTTTCTCTAAAGCAGAGTGTGTTTCTTGTAAGGAGAGCTAGCGTTTGTTTCCCAGTCCTAAATGGAGTTGAAACACATGCAGTTTCTGGTCCTACGAGCAAGAGTTTTTTTATGGTAAGAATAGTAACTATTGTGCTGTCATTGCCATACACAGGACAAATAGCACTGGCGTCTGTTCTCAGCAAGTACAGTGTATTGGACTAAAGGAGATCTACTGTTCTTGTCAGGTTCCTAAGCAGAGTTGAACTAGATATGGCCCGTGTGTGTAGGAAGCACAGTTATTATGTTCTGAGCAAGCTCACTGTTCTGGCCCTATAGGAAACACAGTAGAGTAGAAGAGTGCTCTTTTCTCAAAAGCAGAGTGTGTTTCTTGTAAGTCAAGCTAGCGTTTTTTTCCCAGTCCTAAATGGAGTTGAATCACATGCAGTTTCTGGTCCTACGAGCAAGAGTTGTTTTCTGGTAATGAAAGTCACTATTATGCTCCCATTGCCATACACAGTGCAAATAGCACTCGCGTCTGATCCCAGCAAGTACAGTGTATCGGACTGAAGAGGAGCTATTGTTCTTATCAGTTTCCTAAGCAGAGTTGAACTAGATATGGCCCGTGTGTGTAGGAAGCACAGTTCTTTTGTTCTGAGCAAGCTCACCGTTCTGGCCCTATGGGAAACACAGTAGAGTAGAAGAGTGCTCTTTTCTCTAAAGGAGAGTGTATTTCTTGTAAGGCGAGCTAGCGTTTGTTTCCCAGTCCTAAATGGAGTTGAAACACATGCAGTTTCTGGTCCTACTAGCAAGAGTTGTTTTATGGTATGAGTAGTCACTCTTGCGCTGCCATTGCCATACACATGATAAATAGCAGTGGCGTCTGTTCCCAGCAAGTACAGTGAATTAGACTAAAGGGGATCTACTGTTCTTGTCAGGTTCCTAAGCAGAGTTGAACTAGATATGGCCCGTGTGTGTAGGAAGCACAGTTTTTATGTTCTGAGCAAGCTCACTGTTCTGGCCCTAAAGGAAACACAGTAGAGTAGAAGAGTGCTCTTTTCTCAAAAGCAGAGTATGTTTCTTGTAAGGCAAGCTAGCGTTTGTTTCCCAGTGCTAAATGGAGTTGAGTCACATGCAGTTTTTTGTCCTACGAGGAAGAGTTGTTTTCTGGTAAGACGGGTCACTATTGTGCTCCAATTGCCCTACACAGTGCAAATAGCACTCGCGTCTGTTCCCAGCAAGTACAGTGATGGACTGAAGAGGAGCTACTGTTCTTGTCAGGTTCCTAAGCAGAGTTGAACTACCTATGGTCCATGTGTGTAGGAAGCACAGTTCTTTTGTTCTGAGCAAGCTCACTGTTTGGACCCCATAGGAAACACACTAGACTAGAAGAGTGCTTCTTTCTCTAAAGCAGAGTGTGTTTCTTGTAAGGCGAGATAGCGTTTGTTTCCCAGTCCTAAATGGAGTTGAATCCCATGCAGTTTTTGGTACTATGAGCAAGAGTTGTTTTCTGGTAAGGAAAGTCACTTTTGCACTCCCATTGCCATACACAGTGCAAATAGCACTGGCGTCTGTTCCCAGCAAGTACAGTGTATCGGACTGAAGAGGAGCTACTGTTCTTGTCAGGTTCTTAAGCAGAGTTGAACTAGATATGGCCCCTGTGTGTAGGAAGCACAGTTATTATGTTCTGAGCAAGCTCACTGTTCTGGACCTATAGGAAAAATAGTAGAGTAGAAGAGTACTCTTTTCTCAAAAGCAGAGTGTGTTTCATGTAAGGCGAGGTAGCATTTGTTTCCCAGTCCTAAATGGAGTTGAATCACACGCAGTTTCTGGTCCTATGAGCAAGAGTTGTTTTCTGGTAAGGAAAGTCACTATTGCACTCCCTTTGCCATACACAGTGCAAATAGCACTGGCGTCTGTTTCAAGCAAGTACAGTGTATAGGACTGAAGAGGAGCTACTGTTCTTGTCAGTTTCCTAAGCAGAGTTGAACTAGATATGGCCCGTGAATGTAGGAAGCTCAGTTCTTATGTTCTGAGCAAGCTCACAGTTCTGGCCCTATGGGAAACACAGTAGAGTAGAAGAGTGCTCTTTTCTCAAAAGCAGAGTGTGTTTCTTGTAAGGCAAGCTAGTGTTTGTGTCCTAGTCCTAAATGAAATTGAATCACATGCAGTTTCTGGTTCTACAAACAAGAGTTGTTTTCTCATAAGGAAAGTCACTATTGCGCTCCCATTGCCATTCACAGTGCAAATAGCACTCGCTTCTGCTCACAGCAAGTACAATGTTGGAATGAATAGGAGCTACTGTTCTTGTCAGGTTCCTAAGAAGAGTTGAACTACATATGGTCCATGTGTGTAGGAAGCACAGTTCTTTTGTTCTGAGCAAGCTCACTGTTTGGACCCCATAGGAAACACAGTAGAGAAGAAGAGTGCTCTTTTCTCAAAAACAGAGTGTGTTTCATGTAATGCGAGGTAGCGTTTGTTTCCCTGTTCTAAATGGAGTTGAATCACATGCAGTTTCTCGTCCTATGGGCAAGAGTTTTTTTTCTGGTAAGGAAAGTCACTATTGCACTCCCATTGCCATACACAGTGCAAATAGCACTGGCTTCTGTTCCCAGCAAGTACAGTGTATCGGACTGAAGAGGAGCTACTGTTCTTGTCAGTTTCCTAAGCAGAGTTGAACTAGATATGGCCCGTGTGTGTAGGTAGCTCAGTTCCTATGTTCTGAGCAAGCTCAATGTTCTTGCCCTTTAGGAAACACAGTAGAGTAGAAGAGTGCTCTTTTCTTTAAAGCAGAGTGTGTTTCTTGGAGGGCAAGCTAGCGTTTGTTTCGTAGTTCTAAATGGAGTTGAATCACATGCAGTTTCTGGTCCTACAAACAAGAGTTGTTTTCTGGTAAGGAAGGTCACTATTGCGCTCCCATTGCCATACACAGTGCAAATAGCACTCGTGTCTGTTCCCAGCATGTACCGTGTTGGACTGAAGAGCAGCTACTGTTCTTGTCAGGTTCCTAAGCAGAGTTGAACTACATAAGGTCCGTGTATGTAGGAAGCACAGTTCTTTTGTTCTGAGCAAACTCACTGTTTGGACCCCATAGGAAACACAGTAGACTAGAAGAGTGCTCCTTTCTTTAAAGCAGAGTGTGTTTCTTGTAAGGCGAGCAAGCGTTTGTTTCCCAGTCCTAAATGGAGTTGAATCCCATGCAGTTTCTGGTACTATGAGCAAGAGTTTTTTTCTGGTAAGGAAAGTCACTATTGTGCTGCCATTGCCATACACAGGACAAATAACACTGGCGTCTGTTGCCAGCAATTACAGTGTATTGGACTGAAGAGGATCTACTGTTCTTGTAAGGTTCCTAAGCAGACTTGAACTAGATATGGCCATGTGTGTAGGAAGCACATTTTTTTTTGTTCTGAGAAAGCTCACTGTTTGGACCCCATAGGAAACACAGTAGGGTAGAAGAGTGCTCTTTTCTCAAAAGCAGACTGTGTTTCTTGTAAGGCGAGCTAGCGTTTGTTTCCCAGTCCTAAATGGAGTTGAATCACATGCAGTTTCTGGTCCTACGAGCAAGAGTTGTTTTCTGGTAAGGAAAGTCACTATTGCGCTCCCATTGCCATACACAGTGCAAATAGCACTCCCGTCTGTTCCTAGCAAGTACAGTGTATTGGACTGAAGAGGAGCTACTGTTCTTCTCAGTTTCCTAAGCAGAGTTGAACTAGATATGCCCCGTGTGTGTAGGAAGCACAGTTCTTTTGTTCTGAGCAAGCTCATTGTTCTGGCCCTATGGGAAAAACAGTAGAGTAGAAGAGTGTTCTTTTCTCAAAAGCAGATTGTGTTTCTTGTAAGGCGAGCTAGAGTTTGTTTCCAAGTCCAAAATGTAGTAGAGTCACATGCAGTTTTTTGTCCTATGAGCAAGAGTTGTTTTCTGGTAAGACGAGTCACTATTGTGCTCCAATTGCCCTACACAGTGCAAATAGCACTCGCATATGTTCCCAGCAAGTACAGTGTATTGGACTGAAGAGGATCTACTGTTCTTTTCAGTTTCCTAAGCAGAGTTGAACTAGATATGGCCCATGTGTGTAGGAAGCACAGTTCTTTTGTTCTGAGCAAGCTCACTGTCTGGACCCCGTAGGAAACACAGTAGAGTAGAAGAGTGCTCTTTTCCCAAAAGCAGTGTGTGTTTCATGTAAGGCGAGCTAGCATTTGTTTCCCTGTCCTAAATGGAGTTGAATCACATGCACTTTCTGGACCTACGAGCAAGAGTTGTTTTCTGGTAAGGAAAGTTGCTATTGCACTCCCATTGCCATATACAGTGCAAATAGCACTCGCGTCTGTTCCCAGCAAGTACAGTGTATCGGACTGAAGAGGAGCTACTGTTCTTGTCAGTTTCCTAAGCAGAGTTGAACTAGATATGGCCCGTGTGGGTAGGAAGCACAGTTCTTTTGTTCTGAGCAAGCTAACCGTTCTGGCCCTATGGGTAACACAGTAGAGTAGAAGAGTGCTCTTTTCTCAAAAGCAGAGTGTGTTTCTTGTAAGGCAAGATAGAGTTTGATTCCCAGTCCTAAATGGAGTTGACTCACATGCAGTTTTTTGTCCTACGAGCAAGAGTCGTTTTCTGGTAAGACGAGAAACTATTGTGCTCCCATTGCCATACACAGTGCAAATAGCACTCGCGTCTGTTCCCAGCAAGTACAGTGTATTGGACTGAATAGGATCTACTGTTCTTTTCAGTTTCCTAAGCAGAGGTGCACTAGATATGGCCCATGTGTGTAGGAAACAAATTTCTTTTGTTCTGAGCAAGCTCACTGTTCGGACCCCATAGGAAACACAGTAGAGTGGAAGAGTGCTCTTTTCTCAAAAGCAGAGTGTTTTTCATGTAAGGCGAGGTAGCGTTTGTTTCCCAGTCCTAAATGGAGTTGAATCACATGCAGTTTCTGGTCCTATAAGCAAGAGTTGTTTTCTGGTGAGGAAAGTCACTATTGCACTCCCATTGCCATACACAGTGCAAATAGCACTGGCGTCTGTTCCCAGCAAGTACAGTATATCGGACTGAAGAGGAGCTACTGTTCTTGTCAGTTTCCTAAGCAGAGTTGAACTAGATATGGCCCGTGTGTGTAGGAAGCTCAGTTCTTATGTTCTGAGCAAGCTCACTGTTCTGGCCCTACAGGAAACACAGTAGAGTAGAAGAGTGCTCTTTTCTCTAAAGCAGAGTGTGTTTCTTGTAGGGCAAGCTAGCGTTTGTTTCCTAGTCCTAAATGGAGTTGAATCACATGCAGTTTCTGGTCCTACGAACAAGAGTTGTTTTCTGGTAAGGAAAGTCACTATTGCGCTCCCATTGCCATACACAGTGCAAATAGCACTGGCGTCTGTTCCCAGCAAGTACAGTGTTGGACGAAGAGGAGCTACTGTTCTTGTCAGGTTCCTAATCAGAGTTGAACTACATATGGTCTGTGTGAGTAGGAAGCACAGTTCTTTTGTTCTGAGCAAGCTCACTTTTTGGACCCCATAGGAAACACAGTAGAGAAGAAGAGTGCTCTTTTCTCAAAAGCAGACTGTGTTTCTTGTAAGGCGAGCTAGCGTTTGTTTCCCAGTCCTAAATGGAGTTGAATCACACGCAGTTTCTGGTCCTACGTGCAAGAGTTGTTTTCTGGTAAGGAAAGTCACTATTGCGCTCCCATTGCCGTACACAGTGCAAATAGCACTCCTGTCTGTTCCTAGCAAGTACAGTGTATCGGACTGAAGAGGAGCTACTGTTCTTGTCAGTTTCCTAAGCAGAGTTGAACTAGATATGCCCCCTGTGTGTAGGAAGCACAGTTCTTTTGTTCTGAGCAAGCTCATTTTTCTAGCCCTATAGGAAACACAGTAGAGTAGAAGAGTGTTCTTTTCTCCAAAGCAGAGTGTGTTTCATGTAAGGCGAGCTAGAGTTTGTTTCCCAGTCCTAAATGTAGTTGAGTCACATGCAATTTTTTGTCCTATGAGCAAGAGTTGTTTTCTGGTAAGACGAGTCACTATTGTGCTCCAATTGCCCTACACAGTGCAAATAGCACTCGCATCTGTTCCCAGCAAGTACAGTGTATTGGACTGAAGAGGATCTACTGTTCTTTTCAGTTTCCTAAGCAGAGTTGAACTAGATATGGCCCATGTGTGTAGGAAGCACAGTTCTTTTGTTCTGAGCAAGCTCACTGTTTGGACCCCTTAGGAAACACAGTAGAGTAGAAGAGTGCTCTTTTCTCAAAAGCAGTGTGTGTTTCATGTAAGGCGAGCTAGCATTTGTTTCCCAGTCCTAAATGGAGTTGAATCACATGCACTTTCTGGACCTACGAGCAAGAGTTGTTTTCTGGTAAGGAAAGTCGCTATTGCGCTCCCATTGCCATATACAGTGCAAATAGCACTGGCGTCTGTTCCCAGCAAGTACAGTGTATCGGACTGAAGAGGAGCTACTGTTCTTGTCAGTTTCCTAAGCAGAGTTGAACTAGATATGGCCCGTGTGTGTAGGAAGCTCAGTTCTTATGTTCTGAGGAAGCTCACTGTTCTGGCAATATAGGAAACACAGTAGAGTAGAAGAGTGCTCTTTTCTCTAAAGCAGAGTGTGTTTCTTGTAAGGCATGCTAGCGTTTGTTTCCTAGTCTTGAATGGAGTTGAATCACATGCAGTTTCTGGTACTATGAGCAAGAGTTGTTTTCTGGTAAGGAAAGTCACTATTGCGCTGCCATTGCCATACACAGTGCAAATAGCACTCGCGTCTGTTCCCAGCAAGTACAGTGTATCGGACTGAAGAGGAGCTACTGCTCTTGTCAGTTTCCTAAGCAGAGTTGAACTAGATATGGCACATGTGTGTAGGAAGCACAGTTCTTTTGTTCTGAGCAAGCTCACTGTTCTGGCCCTATAGGAAACACAGTAGAGAAGAAGAGTGCTCTTTTCTCTAAAGCAGAGTGTGTTTCTTGTAAGGAGAGCTAGCGTTTGTTTCCCAGTCCTAAATGGAGTTGAAACACATGCAGTTTCTGGTCCTACGAGCAAGAGTTTTTTTATGGTAAGAATAGTAACTATTGTGCTGTCATTGCCATACACAGGACAAATAGCACTGGCGTCTGTTCTCAGCAAGTACAGTGTATTGGACTAAAGGAGATCTACTGTTCTTGTCAGGTTCCTAAGCAGAGTTGAACTAGATATGGCCCGTGTGTGTAGGAAGCACAGTTATTATGTTCTGAGCAAGCTCACTGTTCTGGCCCTATAGGAAACACAGTAGAGTAGAAGAGTGCTCTTTTCTCAAAAGCAGAGTGTGTTTCTTGTAAGTCAAGCTAGCGTTTTTTTCCCAGTCCTAAATGGAGTTGAATCACATGCAGTTTCTGGTCCTACGAGCAAGAGTTGTTTTCTGGTAATGAAAGTCACTATTATGCTCCCATTGCCATACACAGTGCAAATAGCACTCGCGTCTGATCCCAGCAAGTACAGTGTATCGGACTGAAGAGGAGCTATTGTTCTTATCAGTTTCCTAAGCAGAGTTGAACTAGATATGGCCCGTGTGTGTAGGAAGCACAGTTCTTTTGTTCTGAGCAAGCTCACCGTTCTGGCCCTATGGGAAACACAGTAGAGTAGAAGAGTGCTCTTTTCTCTAAAGGAGAGTGTATTTCTTGTAAGGCGAGCTAGCGTTTGTTTCCCAGTCCTAAATGGAGTTGAAACACATGCAGTTTCTGGTCCTACTAGCAAGAGTTGTTTTATGGTATGAGTAGTCACTCTTGCGCTGCCATTGCCATACACATGATAAATAGCAGTGGCGTCTGTTCCCAGCAAGTACAGTGAATTAGACTAAAGGGGATCTACTGTTCTTGTCAGGTTCCTAAGCAGAGTTGAACTAGATATGGCCCGTGTGTGTAGGAAGCACAGTTTTTATGTTCTGAGCAAGCTCACTGTTCTGGCCCTAAAGGAAACACAGTAGAGTAGAAGAGTGCTCTTTTCTCAAAAGCAGAGTATGTTTCTTGTAAGGCAAGCTAGCGTTTGTTTCCCAGTGCTAAATGGAGTTGAGTCACATGCAGTTTTTTGTCCTACGAGGAAGAGTTGTTTTCTGGTAAGACGGGTCACTATTGTGCTCCAATTGCCCTACACAGTGCAAATAGCACTCGCGTCTGTTCCCAGCAAGTACAGTGATGGACTGAAGAGGAGCTACTGTTCTTGTCAGGTTCCTAAGCAGAGTTGAACTACCTATGGTCCATGTGTGTAGGAAGCACAGTGCTTTTGTTCTGAGCAAGCTCACTGTTTGGACCCCATAGGAAACACACTAGACTAGAAGAGTGCTTCTTTCTCTAAAGCAGAGTGTGTTTCTTGTAAGGCGAGATAGCGTTTGTTTCCCAGTCCTAAATGGAGTTGAATCCCATGCAGTTTTTGGTACTATGAGCAAGAGTTGTTTTCTGGTAAGGAAAGTCACTTTTGCACTCCCATTGCCATACACAGTGCAAATAGCACTGGCGTCTGTTCCCAGCAAGTACAGTGTATCGGACTGAAGAGGAGCTACTGTTCTTGTCAGGTTCTTAAGCAGAGTTGAACTAGATATGGCCCCTGTGTGTAGGAAGCACAGTTATTATGTTCTGAGCAAGCTCACTGTTCTGGACCTATAGGAAAAATAGTAGAGTAGAAGAGTACTCTTTTCTCAAAAGCAGAGTGTGTTTCATGTAAGGCGAGGTAGCATTTGTTTCCCAGTCCTAAATGGAGTTGAATCACACGCAGTTTCTGGTCCTATGAGCAAGAGTTGTTTTCTGGTAAGGAAAGTCACTATTGCACTCCCTTTGCCATACACAGTGCAAATAGCACTGGCGTCTGTTTCAAGCAAGTACAGTGTATAGGACTGAAGAGGAGCTACTGTTCTTGTCAGTTTCCTAAGCAGAGTTGAACTAGATATGGCCCGTGAATGTAGGAAGCTCAGTTCTTATGTTCTGAGCAAGCTCACAGTTCTGGCCCTATGGGAAACACAGTAGAGTAGAAGAGTGCTCTTTTCTCAAAAGCAGAGTGTGTTTCTTGTAAGGCAAGCTAGTGTTTGTGTCCTAGTCCTAAATGAAATTGAATCACATGCAGTTTCTGGTTCTACAAACAAGAGTTGTTTTCTCATAAGGAAAGTCACTATTGCGCTCCCATTGCCATTCACAGTGCAAATAGCACTCGCTTCTGCTCACAGCAAGTACAATGTTGGACTGAATAGGAGCTACTGTTCTTGTCAGGTTCCTAAGAAGAGTTGAACTACATATGGTCCATGTGTGTAGGAAGCACAGTTCTTTTGTTCTGAGCAAGCTCACTGTTTGGACCCCATAGGAAACACAGTAGAGAAGAAGAGTGCTCTTTTCTCAAAAACAGAGTGTGTTTCATGTAATGCGAGGTAGCGTTTGTTTCCCTGTTCTAAATGGAGTTGAATCACATGCAGTTTCTCGTCCTATGGGCAAGAGTTTTTTTTCTGGTAAGGAAAGTCACTATTGCACTCCCATTGCCATACACAGTGCAAATAGCACTGGCTTCTGTTCCCAGCAAGTACAGTGTATCGGACTGAAGAGGAGCTACTGTTCTTGTCAGTTTCCTAAGCAGAGTTGAACTAGATATGGCCCGTGTGTGTAGGTAGCTCAGTTCCTATGTTCTGAGCAAGCTCAATGTTCTTGCCCTTTAGGAAACACAGTAGAGTAGAAGAGTGCTCTTTTCTTTAAAGCAGAGTGTGTTTCTTGGAGGGCAAGCTAGCGTTTGTTTCGTAGTTCTAAATGGAGTTGAATCACATGCAGTTTCTGGTCCTACGAACAAGAGTTGTTTTCTGGTAAGGAAGGTCACTATTGCGCTCCCATTGCCATACACAGTGCAAATAGCACTCGTGTCTGTTCCCAGCATGTACCGTGTTGGACTGAAGAGCAGCTACTGTTCTTGTCAGGTTCCTAAGCAGAGTTGAACTACATAAGGTCCGTGTATGTAGGAAGCACAGTTCTTTTGTTCTGAGCAAACTCACTGTTTGGACCCCATAGGAAACACAGTAGACTAGAAGAGTGCTCCTTTCTTTAAAGCAGAGTGTGTTTCTTGTAAGGCGAGCAAGCGTTTGTTTCCCAGTCCTAAATGGAGTTGAATCCCATGCAGTTTCTGGTACTATGAGCAAGAGTTTTTTTCTGGTAAGGAAAGTCACTATTGTGCTGCCATTGCCATACACAGGACAAATAACACTGGCGTCTGTTGCCAGCAATTACAGTGTATTGGACTGAAGAGGATCTACTGTTCTTGTAAGGTTCCTAAGCAGACTTGAACTAGATATGGCCATGTGTGTAGGAAGCACATTTTTTTTTGTTCTGAGAAAGCTCACTGTTTGGACCCCATAGGAAACACAGTAGGGTAGAAGAGTGCTCTTTTCTCAAAAGCAGACTGTGTTTCTTGTAAGGCGAGCTAGCGTTTGTTTCCCAGTCCTAAATGGAGTTGAATCACATGCAGTTTCTGGTCCTACGAGCAAGAGTTGTTTTCTGGTAAGGAAAGTCACTATTGCGCTCCCATTGCCATACACAGTGCAAATAGCACTCCCGTCTGTTCCTAGCAAGTACAGTGTATCGGACTGAAGAGGAGCTACTGTTCTTGTCAGTTTCCTAAGCAGAGTTGAACTAGATATGCCCCGTGTGTGTAGGAAGCACAGTTCTTTTGTTCTGAGCAAGCTCATTGTTCTGGCCCTATGGGAAAAACAGTAGAGTAGAAGAGTGTTCTTTTCTCAAAAGCAGATTGTGTTTCTTGTAAGGCGAGCTAGAGTTTGTTTCCAAGTCCAAAATGTAGTAGAGTCACATGCAGTTTTTTGTCCTATGAGCAAGAGTTGTTTTCTGGTAAGACGAGTCACTATTGTGCTCCAATTGCCCTACACAGTGCAAATAGCACTCGCATATGTTCCCAGCAAGTACAGTGTATTGGACTGAAGAGGATCTACTGTTCTTTTCAGTTTCCTAAGCAGAGTTGAACTAGATATGGCCCATGTGTGTAGGAAGCACAGTTCTTTTGTTCTGAGCAAGCTCACTGTCTGGACCCCGTAGGAAACACAGTAGAGTAGAAGAGTGCTCTTTTCCCAAAAGCAGTGTGTGTTTCATGTAAGGCGAGCTAGCATTTGTTTCCCTGTCCTAAATGGAGTTGAATCACATGCACTTTCTGGACCTATGAGCAAGAGTTGTTTTCTGGTAAGGAAAGTTGCTATTGCACTCCCATTGCCATATACAGTGCAAATAGCACTCGCGTCTGTTCCCAGCAAGTACAGTGTATCGGACTGAAGAGGAGCTACTGTTCTTGTCAGTTTCCTAAGCAGAGTTGAACTAGATATGGCCCGTGTGGGTAGGAAGCACAGTTCTTTTGTTCTGAGCAAGCTAACCGTTCTGGCCCTATGGGTAACACAGTAGAGTAGAAGAGTGCTCTTTTCTCAAAAGCAGAGTGTGTTTCTTGTAAGGCAAGATAGAGTTTGATTCCCAGTCCTAAATGGAGTTGACTCACATGCAGTTTTTTGTCCTACGAGCAAGAGTCGTTTTCTGGTAAGACGAGAAACTATTGTGCTCCCATTGCCATACACAGTGCAAATAGCACTCGCGTCTGTTCCCAGCAAGTACAGTGTATTGGACTGAATAGGATCTACTGTTCTTTTCAGTTTCCTAAGCAGAGGTGCACTAGATATGGCCCATGTGTGTAGGAAACAAATTTCTTTTGTTCTGAGCAAGCTCACTGTTCGGACCCCATAGGAAACACAGTAGAGTGGAAGAGTGCTCTTTTCTCAAAAGCAGAGTGTTTTTCATGTAAGGCGAGGTAGCGTTTGTTTCCCAGTCCTAAATGGAGTTGAATCACATGCAGTTTCTGGTCCTATAAGCAAGAGTTGTTTTCTGGTGAGGAAAGTCACTATTGCACTCCCATTGCCATACACAGTGCAAATAGCACTGGCGTCTGTTCCCAGCAAGTACAGTATATCGGACTGAAGAGGAGCTACTGTTCTTGTCAGTTTCCTAAGCAGAGTTGAACTAGATATGGCCCGTGTGTGTAGGAAGCTCAGTTCTTATGTTCTGAGCAAGCTCACTGTTCTGGCCCTACAGGAAACACAGTAGAGTAGAAGAGTGCTCTTTTCTCTAAAGCAGAGTGTGTTTCTTGTAGGGCAAGCTAGCGTTTGTTTCCTAGTCCTAAATGGAGTTGAATCACATGCAGTTTCTGGTCCTACGAACAAGAGTTGTTTTCTGGTAAGGAAAGTCACTATTGCGCTCCCATTGCCATACACAGTGCAAATAGCACTGGCGTCTGTTCCCAGCAAGTACAGTGTTGGACGAAGAGGAGCTACTGTTCTTGTCAGGTTCCTAATCAGAGTTGAACTACATATGGTCTGTGTGAGTAGGAAGCACAGTTCTTTTGTTCTGAGCAAGCTCACTTTTTGGACCCCATAGGAAACACAGTAGAGAAGAAGAGTGCTCTTTTCTCAAAAGCAGACTGTGTTTCTTGTAAGGCGAGCTAGCGTTTGTTTCCCAGTCCTAAATGGAGTTGAATCACACGCAGTTTCTGGTCCTACGTGCAAGAGTTGTTTTCTGGTAAGGAAAGTCACTATTGCGCTCCCATTGCCGTACACAGTGCAAATAGCACTCCCGTCTGTTCCTAGCAAGTACAGTGTATCGGACTGAAGAGGAGCTACTGTTCTTGTCAGTTTCCTAAGCAGAGTTGAACTAGATATGCCCCCTGTGTGTAGGAAGCACAGTTCTTTTGTTCTGAGCAAGCTCATTTTTCTAGCCCTATAGGAAACACAGTAGAGTAGAAGAGTGTTCTTTTCTCCAAAGCAGAGTGTGTTTCATGTAAGGCGAGCTAGAGTTTGTTTCCCAGTCCTAAATGTAGTTGAGTCACATGCAATTTTTTGTCCTATGAGCAAGAGTTGTTTTCTGGTAAGACGAGTCACTATTGTGCTCCAATTGCCCTACACAGTGCAAATAGCACTCGCATCTGTTCCCAGCAAGTACAGTGTATTGGACTGAAGAGGATCTACTGTTCTTTTCAGTTTCCTAAGCAGAGTTGAACTAGATATGGCCCATGTGTGTAGGAAGCACAGTTCTTTTGTTCTGAGCAAGCTCACTGTTTGGACCCCTTAGGAAACACAGTAGAGTAGAAGAGTGCTCTTTTCTCAAAAGCAGTGTGTGTTTCATGTAAGGCGAGCTAGCATTTGTTTCCCAGTCCTAAATGGAGTTGAATCACATGCACTTTCTGGACCTACGAGCAAGAGTTGTTTTCTGGTAAGGAAAGTCGCTATTGCGCTCCCATTGCCATATACAGTGCAAATAGCACTGGCGTCTGTTCCCAGCAAGTACAGTGTATCGGACTGAAGAGGAGCTACTGTTCTTGTCAGTTTCCTAAGCAGAGTTGAACTAGATATGGCCCGTGTGTGTAGGAAGCTCAGTTCTTATGTTCTGAGGAAGCTCACTGTTCTGGCAATATAGGAAACACAGTAGAGTAGAAGAGTGCTCTTTTCTCTAAAGCAGAGTGTGTTTCTTGTAAGGCATGCTAGCGTTTGTTTCCTAGTCCTGAATGGAGTTGAATCACATGCAGTTTCTGGTACTATGAGCAAGAGTTGTTTTCTGGTAAGGAAAGTCACTATTGCGCTGCCATTGCCATACACAGTGCAAATAGCACTCGCGTCTGTTCCCAGCAAGTACAGTGTATCGGACTGAAGAGGAGCTACTGCTCTTGTCAGTTTCCTAAGCAGAGTTGAACTAGATATGGCACATGTGTGTAGGAAGCACAGTTCTTTTGTTCTGAGCAAGCTCACTGTTCTGGCCCTATAGGAAACACAGTAGAGAAGAAGAGTGCTCTTTTCTCTAAAGCAGAGTGTGTTTCTTGTAAGGAGAGCTAGCGTTTGTTTCCCAGTCCTAAATGGAGTTGAAACACATGCAGTTTCTGGTCCTACGAGCAAGAGTTTTTTTATGGTAAGAATAGTAACTATTGTGCTGTCATTGCCATACACAGGACAAATAGCACTGGCGTCTGTTCTCAGCAAGTACAGTGTATTGGACTAAAGGAGATCTACTGTTCTTGTCAGGTTCCTAAGCAGAGTTGAACTAGATATGGCCCGTGTGTGTAGGAAGCACAGTTATTATGTTCTGAGCAAGCTCACTGTTCTGGCCCTATAGGAAACACAGTAGAGTAGAAGAGTGCTCTTTTCTCAAAAGCAGAGTGTGTTTCTTGTAAGTCAAGCTAGCGTTTTTTTCCCAGTCCTAAATGGAGTTGAATCACATGCAGTTTCTGGTCCTACGAGCAAGAGTTGTTTTCTGGTAATGAAAGTCACTATTATGCTCCCATTGCCATACACAGTGCAAATAGCACTCGCGTCTGATCCCAGCAAGTACAGTGTATCGGACTGAAGAGGAGCTATTGTTCTTATCAGTTTCCTAAGCAGAGTTGAACTAGATATGGCCCGTGTGTGTAGGAAGCACAGTTCTTTTGTTCTGAGCAAGCTCACCGTTCTGGCCCTATGGGAAACACAGTAGAGTAGAAGAGTGCTCTTTTCTCTAAAGGAGAGTGTATTTCTTGTAAGGCGAGCTAGCGTTTGTTTCCCAGTCCTAAATGGAGTTGAAACACATGCAGTTTCTGGTCCTACTAGCAAGAGTTGTTTTATGGTATGAGTAGTCACTCTTGCGCTGCCATTGCCATACACATGATAAATAGCAGTGGCGTCTGTTCCCAGCAAGTACAGTGAATTAGACTAAAGGGGATCTACTGTTCTTGTCAGGTTCCTAAGCAGAGTTGAACTAGATATGGCCCGTGTGTGTAGGAAGCACAGTTTTTATGTTCTGAGCAAGCTCACTGTTCTGGCCCTAAAGGAAACACAGTAGAGTAGAAGAGTGCTCTTTTCTCAAAAGCAGAGTATGTTTCTTGTAAGGCAAGCTAGCGTTTGTTTCCCAGTGCTAAATGGAGTTGAGTCACATGCAGTTTTTTGTCCTTCGAGGAAGAGTTGTTTTCTGGTAAGACGGGTCACTATTGTGCTCCAATTGCCCTACACAGTGCAAATAGCACTCGCGTCTGTTCCCAGCAAGTACAGTGATGGACTGAAGAGGAGCTACTGTTCTTGTCAGGTTCCTAAGCAGAGTTGAACTAGATATGGCCCGTGTGTGTAGGAAGCACAGTTCTTTTGTTCTGAGCAAGCTCACTGTTTGGACCCCATAGGAAACACACTAGACTAGAAGAGTGCTTCTTTCTCTAAAGCAGAGTGTGTTTCTTGTAAGGCGAGATAGCGTTTGTTTCCCAGTCCTAAATGGAGTTGAATCCCATGCAGTTTTTGGTACTATGAGCAAGAGTTGTTTTCTGGTAAGGAAAGTCACTTTTGCACTCCCATTGCCATACACAGTGCAAATAGCACTGGCGTCTGTTCCCAGCAAGTACAGTGTATCGGACTGAAGAGGAGCTACTGTTCTTGTCAGGTTCTTAAGCAGAGTTGAACTAGATATGGCCCCTGTGTGTAGGAAGCACAGTTATTATGTTCTGAGCAAGCTCACTGTTCTGGACCTATAGGAAAAATAGTAGAGTAGAAGAGTGCTCTTTTCTCAAAAGCAGAGTGTGTTTCATGTAAGGCGAGGTAGCATTTGTTTCCCAGTCCTAAATGGAGTTGAATCACACGCAGTTTCTGGTCCTATGAGCAAGAGTTGTTTTCTGGTAAGGAAAGTCACTATTGCACTCCCTTTGCCATACACAGTGCAAATAGCACTGGCGTCTGTTTCAAGCAAGTACAGTGTATAGGACTGAAGAGGAGCTACTGTTCTTGTCAGTTTCCTAAGCAGAGTTGAACTAGATATGGCCCGTGAATGTAGGAAGCTCAGTTCTTATGTTCTGAGCAAGCTCACAGTTCTGGCCCTATGGGAAACACAGTAGAGTAGAAGAGTGCTCTTTTCTCAAAAGCAGAGTGTGTTTCTTGTAAGGCAAGCTAGTGTTTGTGTCCTAGTCCTAAATGAAATTGAATCACATGCAGTTTCTGGTTCTACAAACAAGAGTTGTTTTCTCATAAGGAAAGTCACTATTGCGCTCCCATTGCCATTCACAGTGCAAATAGCACTCGCTTCTGCTCACAGCAAGTACAATGTTGGACTGAATAGGAGCTACTGTTCTTGTCAGGTTCCTAAGAAGAGTTGAACTACATATGGTCCATGTGTGTAGGAAGCACAGTTCTTTTGTTCTGAGCAAGCTCACTGTTTGGACCCCATAGGAAACACAGTAGAGTAGAAGAGTGCTCTTTTCTCTAAAGCAGAGTGTGTTTCTTGTAAGGCAAGCTAACGTTTGTTTCCTAGTCCTGAATGGAGTTGAATCACATGCAGTTTCTTGTACTATGAGCAAGAGTTGTTTTCTGGTAAGGAAAGTCACTATTGTGCTGCCATTGCCATACACAGGACAAATAACACTGGCGTCTGTTGCCAGCAATTACAGTGTATTGGACTGAAGAGGATCTACTGTTCTTGTAAGGTTCCTAAGCAGACTTGAACTAGATATGGCCATGTGTGTAGGAAGCACATTTTTTTTTGTTCTGAGAAAGCTCACTGTTTGGACCCCATAGGAAACACAGTAGGGTAGAAGAGTGCTCTTTTCTCAAAAGCAGACTGTGTTTCTTGTAAGGCGAGCTAGCGTTTGTTTCCCAGTCCTAAATGGAGTTGAATCACATGCAGTTTCTGTTCCTACGAGCAAGAGTTGTTTTCTGGTAAGGAAAGTCACTATTGCGCTCCCATTGCCATACACAGTGCAAATAGCACTCCCGTCTGTTCCTAGCAAGTACAGTGTATTGGACTGAAGAGGAGCTACTGTTCTTCTCAGTTTCCTAAGCAGAGTTGAACTAGATATGCCCCGTGTGTGTAGGAAGCACAGTTCTTTTGTTCTGAGCAAGCTCATTGTTCTGGCCCTATGGGAAAAACAGTAGAGTAGAAGAGTGTTCTTTTCTCAAAAGCAGATTGTGTTTCTTGTAAGGCGAGCTAGAGTTTGTTTCCAAGTCCAAAATGTAGTAGAGTCACATGCAGTTTTTTGTCCTATGAGCAAGAGTTGTTTTCTGGTAAGACGAGTCACTATTGTGCTCCAATTGCCCTACACAGTGCAAATAGCACTCGCATATGTTCCCAGCAAGTACAGTGTATTGGACTGAAGAGGATCTACTGTTCTTTTCAGTTTCCTAAGCAGAGTTGAACTAGATATGGCCCATGTGTGTAGGAAGCACAGTTCTTTTGTTCTGAGCAAGCTCACTGTCTGGACCCCGTAGGAAACACAGTAGAGTAGAAGAGTGCTCTTTTCCCAAAAGCAGTGTGTGTTTCATGTAAGGCGAGCTAGCATTTGTTTCCCTGTCCTAAATGGAGTTGAATCACATGCACTTTCTGGACCTACGAGCAAGAGTTGTTTTCTGGTAAGGAAAGTTGCTATTGCACTCCCATTGCCATATACAGTGCAAATAGCACTCGCGTCTGTTCCCAGCAAGTACAGTGTATCGGACTGAAGAGGAGCTACTGTTCTTGTCAGTTTCCTAAGCAGAGTTGAACTAGATATGGCCCGTGTGGGTAGGAAGCACAGTTCTTTTGTTCTGAGCAAGCTAACCGTTCTGGCCCTATGGGTAACACAGTAGAGTAGAAGAGTGCTCTTTTCTCAAAAGCAGAGTGTGTTTCTTGTAAGGCAAGATAGAGTTTGATTCCCAGTCCTAAATGGAGTTGACTCACATGCAGTTTTTTGTCCTACGAGCAAGAGTCGTTTTCTGGTAAGACGAGAAACTATTGTGCTCCCATTGCCATACACAGTGCAAATAGCACTCGCGTCTGTTCCCAGCAAGTACAGTGTATTGGACTGAATAGGATCTACTGTTCTTTTCAGTTTCCTAAGCAGAGGTGCACTAGATATGGCCCATGTGTGTAGGAAACAAATTTCTTTTGTTCTGAGCAAGCTCACTGTTCGGACCCCATAGGAAACACAGTAGAGTGGAAGAGTGCTCTTTTCTCAAAAGCAGAGTGTTTTTCATGTAAGGCGAGGTAGCGTTTGTTTCCCAGTCCTAAATGGAGTTGAATCACATGCAGTTTCTGGTCCTATAAGCAAGAGTTGTTTTCTGGTGAGGAAAGTCACTATTGCACTCCCATTGCCATACACAGTGCAAATAGCACTGGCGTCTGTTCCCAGCAAGTACAGTATATCGGACTGAAGAGGAGCTACTGTTCTTGTCAGTTTCCTAAGCAGAGTTGAACTAGATATGGCCCGTGTGTGTAGGAAGCTCAGTTCTTATGTTCTGAGCAAGCTCACTGTTCTGGCCCTACAGGAAACACAGTAGAGTAGAAGAGTGCTCTTTTCTCTAAAGCAGAGTGTGTTTCTTGTAGGGCAAGCTAGCGTTTGTTTCCTAGTCCTAAATGGAGTTGAATCACATGCAGTTTCTGGTCCTACGAACAAGAGTTGTTTTCTGGTAAGGAAAGTCACTATTGCGCTCCCATTGCCATACACAGTGCAAATAGCACTGGCGTCTGTTCCCAGCAAGTACAGTGTTGGACTGAATAGGAGCTACTGTTCTTGTCAGGTTCCTAATCAGAGTTGAACTACATATGGTCTGTGTGAGTAGGAAGCACAGTTCTTTTGTTCTGAGCAAGCTCACTTTTTGGACCCCATAGGAAACACAGTAGAGAAGAAGAGTGCTCTTTTCTCAAAAGCAGACTGTGTTTCTTGTAAGGCGAGCTAGCGTTTGTTTCCCAGTCCTAAATGGAGTTGAATCACACGCAGTTTCTGGTCCTACGTGCAAGAGTTGTTTTCTGGTAAGGAAAGTCACTATTGCGCTCCCATTGCCGTACACAGTGCAAATAGCACTCCCGTCTGTTCCTAGCAAGTACAGTGTATCGGACTGAAGAGGAGCTACTGTTCTTGTCAGTTTCCTAAGCAGAGTTGAACTAGATATGCCCCCTGTGTGTAGGAAGCACAGTTCTTTTGTTCTGAGCAAGCTCATTTTTCTAGCCCTATAGGAAACACAGTAGAGTAGAAGAGTGTTCTTTTCTCCAAAGCAGAGTGTGTTTCATGTAAGGCGAGCTAGAGTTTGTTTCCCAGTCCTAAATGTAGTTGAGTCACATGCAATTTTTTGTCCTATGAGCAAGAGTTGTTTTCTGGTAAGACGAGTCACTATTGTGCTCCAATTGCCCTACACAGTGCAAATAGCACTCGCATCTGTTCCCAGCAAGTACAGTGTATTGGACTGAAGACGATCTACTGTTCTTTTCAGTTTCCTAAGCAGAGTTGAACTAGATATGGCCCATGTGTGTAGGAAGCACAGTTCTTTTGTTCTGAGCAAGCTCACTGTTTGGACCCCTTAGGAAACACAGTAGAGTAGAAGAGTGCTCTTTTCTCAAAAGCAGTGTGTGTTTCATGTAAGGCGAGCTAGCATTTGTTTCCCAGTCCTAAATGGAGTTGAATCACATGCACTTTCTGGACCTACGAGCAAGAGTTGTTTTCTGGTAAGGAAAGTCGCTATTGCGCTCCCATTGCCATATACAGTGCAAATAGCACTGGCGTCTGTTCCCAGCAAGTACAGTGTATCGGACTGAAGAGGAGCTACTGTTCTTGTCAGTTTCCTAAGCAGAGTTGAACTAGATATGGCCCGTGTGTGTAGGAAGCTCAGTTCTTATGTTCTGAGGAAGCTCACTGTTCTGGCAATATAGGAAACACAGTAGAGTAGAAGAGTGCTCTTTTCTCTAAAGCAGAGTGTGTTTCTTGTAAGGCGAGCTAGCGTTTGTTTCCCAGTCCTAAATGGAGTTGAAACACATGCAGTTTCTGGTCCTACTAGCAAGAGTTGTTTTATGGTATGAGTAGTCACTCTTGCGCTGCCATTGCCATACACATGATAAATAGCAGTGGCGTCTGTTCCCAGCAAGTACAGTGAATTAGACTAAAGGGGATCTACTGTTCTTGTCAGGTTCCTAAGCAGAGTTGAACTAGATATGGCCCGTGTGTGTAGGAAGCACAGTTTTTATGTTCTGAGCAAGCTCACTGTTCTGGCCCTAAAGGAAACACAGTAGAGTAGAAGAGTGCTCTTTTCTCAAAAGCAGAGTATGTTTCTTGTAAGGCAAGCTAGCGTTTGTTTCCCAGTGCTAAATGGAGTTGAGTCACATGCAGTTTTTTGTCCTTCGAGGAAGAGTTGTTTTCTGGTAAGACGGGTCACTATTGTGCTCCAATTGCCCTACACAGTGCAAATAGCACTCGCGTCTGTTCCCAGCAAGTACAGTGATGGACTGAAGAGGAGCTACTGTTCTTGTCAGGTTCCTAAGCAGAGTTGAACTAGATATGGCCCGTGTGTGTAGGAAGCACAGTTCTTTTGTTCTGAGCAAGCTCACTGTTTGGACCCCATAGGAAACACACTAGACTAGAAGAGTGCTTCTTTCTCTAAAGCAGAGTGTGTTTCTTGTAAGGCGAGATAGCGTTTGTTTCCCAGTCCTAAATGGAGTTGAATCCCATGCAGTTTTTGGTACTATGAGCAAGAGTTGTTTTCTGGTAAGGAAAGTCACTTTTGCACTCCCATTGCCATACACAGTGCAAATAGCACTGGCGTCTGTTCCCAGCAAGTACAGTGTATCGGACTGAAGAGGAGCTACTGTTCTTGTCAGGTTCTTAAGCAGAGTTGAACTAGATATGGCCCCTGTGTGTAGGAAGCACAGTTATTATGTTCTGAGCAAGCTCACTGTTCTGGACCTATAGGAAAAATAGTAGAGTAGAAGAGTGCTCTTTTCTCAAAAGCAGAGTGTGTTTCATGTAAGGCGAGGTAGCATTTGTTTCCCAGTCCTAAATGGAGTTGAATCACACGCAGTTTCTGGTCCTATGAGCAAGAGTTGTTTTCTGGTAAGGAAAGTCACTATTGCACTCCCTTTGCCATACACAGTGCAAATAGCACTGGCGTCTGTTTCAAGCAAGTACAGTGTATAGGACTGAAGAGGAGCTACTGTTCTTGTCAGTTTCCTAAGCAGAGTTGAACTAGATATGGCCCGTGAATGTAGGAAGCTCAGTTCTTATGTTCTGAGCAAGCTCACAGTTCTGGCCCTATGGGAAACACAGTAGAGTAGAAGAGTGCTCTTTTCTCAAAAGCAGAGTGTGTTTCTTGTAAGGCAAGCTAGTGTTTGTGTCCTAGTCCTAAATGAAATTGAATCACATGCAGTTTCTGGTTCTACAAACAAGAGTTGTTTTCTGGTAAGGAAAGTCACTATTGCGCTCCCATTGCCATTCACAGTGCAAATAGCACTCGCTTCTGCTCACAGCAAGTACAATGTTGGACTGAATAGGAGCTACTGTTCTTGTCAGGTTCCTAAGAAGAGTTGAACTACATATGGTCCATGTGTGTAGGAAGCACAGTTCTTTTGTTCTGAGCAAGCTCACTGTTTGGACCCCATAGGAAACACAGTAGAGTAGAAGAGTGCTCTTTTCTCTAAAGCAGAGTGTGTTTCTTGTAAGGCAAGCTAACGTTTGTTTCCTAGTCCTGAATGGAGTTGAATCACATGCAGTTTCTTGTACTATGAGCAAGAGTTGTTTTCTGGTAAGGAAAGTCACTATTGCGCTCCCATTGCCATACAGAGTGCAAATAGCACTCGCGTCTGTTTCCAGCAAGTACAGTGTATTGGACTGAAGAGAAGCTACTGTTCTTGTCAGTTTCCTAAGCAGAGTTCAACTAGATATGGCCCGTGTGTAGGAAGCACAGTTCTTTTGTTCTGAGCAAGCTCACTGTTCTGGCCCTATAGGAAACACAGTAGAGTAGAAGAGTGCTCTTTTCTCTAAAGCAGAGTGTGTTTCTTGTAATGCAAGCTAGCGTTTGTTTCCCAGCCCTAAATGGAGTTGAAACACATGCAGTTTCTGGTCCTACGAGCAAGAGTTGTTTTATGGTAAGAATAGTCACTATTGCGCTGCCATTGCCATACACAGGACATATAGCACTGGCATCTGTTCCCAGCAAGTACAGTGTATTGTACTAAAGGGGATCTACTGTTCTTGTCAGGTTCCTAAGGAGAGTTGAACTAGATATGGCCCGTGTGTGTAGGAAGCACAGTTCTTTTGTTCTGAGCAAGCTCACTGTTCGGACCCCGTAGGAAACACAGTAGAGTAGAAGAGTGCTCTTTTCTCGAAAGCAGAGTGTGTTACATGTAAGGCGAAGTAGCGTTTGTTTCCCAGTCCTAAATGGAGTTGAATCACATGCAGTTTCTGGTCTTATGAGCAAGAGTTGTTTTTTGGGAAGGAAAGTCACTATTGCACTCCCATTGCCATACACAGTGCAAAAAGCACTGGCGTCTGTTCCCAGCCAGTACAGTGTATCGGACTGAAGACGAGCTACTGTTCTTGTCAGTTTCCTAAGCATAGTTGAACTAGATATGGCCCGTGTGTGTAGGAAACTCAGTTCTTATGTTCTGAGCAAGCTCACTGTTCTGGCTTTTTAGGAAACACTGTAGAGTAGAAGAGTGCTCTTTTCTCAAAAGCAGAGTGTGTTTCTTGTAGGGCAAGCTAGCGTTTGATTCCAAGTCCTAAATGGAGTTGAATCACATGCAGTTTCTGGTCCTACGAACAAGAGTTGTTTTCTGGTAAGGAAAGTCACTATTGTGCTCCCATTGCCATACACAGTGCAAATAGCACTCACATCTGTTCCCAGCAAGTACAGTGTTGGACTGAAGAGGAGCTACTGTTCTTGTAAGGTTCCTAAGCAGAGTTGAACTACAGATGGTCTGTGTGTGTAGGAAGCGCAGTTCTTTTGTTCTGAGCAAGCTCACTGTTTGGACACCATAGGAAACACAGTAGATTAGAAGAGTGCTTCTTTCTCTAAAGCAGAGTGTGTTTCTTGTAAGGCGAGGTAGCATTTGTTTCCCAGTCCTAAATGGAGTTGAATCCCATGCAGTTTCTGGTACTACGAGCAAGAGTTGTTTTCTGGTAAGAAGAGTCACTATTGCGCTGCCATTGCCATACACAGGACAAATAGCACTGGCGTCTGTTGCCAGCAAGTACAGTGTATTGGACTGAAGAGGATCTACTGTTCTTGTCAGGTTCCTAAGCAGACTTGAACTAGATATGGCCGTGTGTGTAGGAAGCACAATTTTTTTTTGTTCTGAGCCAGCTCACTGTTTGGACCCCATAGTTAACACAGTAGAGTAGAAGAGTGCTCTTTTCTCAAAGGCAGACTGTTTTTCTTCTAAGGCGATCTAGCGTTTGTTTCCCAGTCCTAAATGGAGTTGAATCACATGCAGTTTCTGGTCCTAAGAGCAAGAGTTGTTTTCTGGTAAGGAAAGTCACTATTGCGCTCCCTTTGCCATACACAGTGTAAATAGCACTCCCGTCTGTTCCTAGCAAGTACAGTGTATTGGACTGAAGAGGAGCTGCTGTTCTTATCAGTTTCATAAGCAGAGTTGAACTAGATATGCCCCGTGTGTTCAGGAAGCACAGTTCTTTTGTTCTGAGCAAGCTCATTGTTCTAGCCCTATGGGAAACACAGTAGAGTAGACAAGTGTTCTTTTCTCAAAAGCAGAGTGTGTTTCTTGTAAGGCGAGCTAGAGTTTGTTTCCCAGTCCTAAAGGTAGTTGAGTCACATGCAGTTTTTTGTCCTATGAGCAAGAGTTGTTTTCTGGTAAGACGAGTCACGATTGTGCTCCAATTGCCCTACACAGTGCAAATAGCACTAGCGTCTGTTCCCAGCAAGTACAGTGATGGACTGAAGAGGAGCTACTGTTCTGGTCAGGTTCCTAAGCAGAGTTGAACTACATATGGTCCATGTGTGTAGGAAGCACAGTTCTTTTGTTCTGAGCAAGCTCACTGTTTGGACCCCATAGGAAACACACTAGACTAGAAGAGTGCTTCTTTCTCTAAAGCAGAGTGTGTTTCTTGTAAGGCGAGATAGCGTTTGTTTCCCAGTCCTAAATGGACTTGAATCCCATGCAGTTTTTGGTACTATGAGCAAGAGTTGTTTTCTGGTAAGGAAAGACACTATTGCACTCCCATTGCCATACACAGTGCAAATAGCACTGGCGTCTGTTCCCAGCAAGTACAGTGTATCGGACTGAAGAGGAGCTACTGTTCTTGTCAGGTTCCTAAGCAGAGTTGAACTAGATATGGCCCCTGTGTGTAGGAAGCACAGTTATTATGTTCTGAGCAAGCTCACTGTTCTGGCCCTATAGGAAAAATAGTAGAGTAGAAGAGTGCTCTTTTCTCAAAAGCAGAGTGTGTTTCATGTAAGGCGAGGTAGCATTTGTTTCCCAGTCCTAAATGGAGTTGAACCACATGCAGTTTCTGGTCCTATGAGCAAGAGTTGTTTTCTGGTAAGGAAAGTCACTATTGCACTCCCATTGCCATACACAGTGCAAATAGCACTGGCGTCTGTTTCAAGCAAGTACAGTGTATAGGACTGAAGAGGAGCTACTGTTCTTGTCAGTTTCCTAAGCAGAGTTGAACTAGATATGGCCCGTGTGTGTAGGAACCTCAGTTCTTATGTTCTGAGCAAGCTCACAGTTCTGGCCCTATGGGAAACACAGTAGAGTAGAAGAGTGCTCTTTTCTCAAAAGCAGAGTGTGTTTCTTGTAAGGCAAGCTAGTGTTTGTTTCCTAGTCCTAAATGAAATTGAATCACATGCAGTTTCTGGTTCTACAAACAAGAGTTGTTTTCTCATAAGGAAAGTCACTATTGCGCTCCCATTGCCATTCACAGTGCAAATAGCACTCGCTTCTGTTCACAGCAAGTACAGTGTTGGACTGAATAGGAGCTACTGTTCTTGTCAGGTTCCTAAGAAGAGTTGAACTACATATGGTCCATGTGTGTAGGAAGCACAGTTCTTTTGTTCTGAGCAAGCTCACTGTTCTGGCCCTATAGGAAACACAGTAGAGTAGAAGAGTGCTCTTTTCTCTAAAGCAGAGTGTGTTTCTTGTAAGGCGAGCTAGCGTTTGTTTCCCAGTCCTAAATGGAGTTGAAACACATGCAGTTTCTGGTCCTACGAGCAAGAGTTGTTTTATGGTAAGAATAGTCACTATTGCGCTGCCATTGCCATACACAGGACATATAGCACTGGCATCTGTTCCCAGCAAGTACAGTGTATTGGACTAAAGGGGATCTACTGTTCTTGTCAGGTTCCTAAGGAGAGTTGAACTAGATATGGCCCGTGTGTGTAGGAAGCACAGTTCTTTTGTTCTGAGCAAGCTCACTGTTCGGACCCCGTAGGAAACACAGTAGAGTAGAAGAGTGCTCTTTTCTCAAAAGCAGAGTGTGTTTCATGTAAGGCGAAGTAGCGTTTGTTTCCCAGTCCTAAATGGAGTTGAATCACATGCAGTTTCTGGTCTTATGAGCAAGAGTTGTTTTTTGGGAAGGAAAGTCACTATTGCACTCCCATTGCCATACACAGTGCAAAAAGCACTGGCGTCTGTTCCCAGCCAGTACAGTGTATCGGACTGAAGAGGAGCTACTGTTCTTGTCAGTTTCCTAAGCATAGTTGAACTAGATATGGCCCGTGTGTGTAGGAAGCTCAGTTCTTATGTTCTGAGCAAGCTCACTGTTCTGGCCCTATAGGAAACACAGTAGAGTAGAAGAGTGCTCTTCTCAAAAGCAGTGTGTGTTTCTTGTAAGGCGAGCTGGTGTTTGTTTCCAAGTCGTAAATGGAGTTGAATCACATGCAGTTTCTGGTCCTACGAACAAGAGTTGTTTTCTGGTAAGGAAAGTCACTATTGTGCTCCCATTGCCATACACAGTGCAAATAGCACTCGCATCTGTTCCCAGCAAGTATAGTGTTGGACTGAAGAGGAGCTACTGTTCTTGTAAGGTTCCTAAGCAGAGTTGAACTACAGATGGTCTGTGTGTGTAGGAAGCGCAGTTCTTTTGTTCTGAGCAAGCTCACTGTTTGGACACCATAGGAAACACAGTAGATTAGAAGAGTGCTTCTTTCTCTAAAGCAGAGTGTGTTTCTTGTAAGGCGAGGTAGCATTTGTTTCCCAGTCCTAAATGGAGTTGAATCCCATGCAGTTTCTGGTACTACGAGCAAGAGTTGTTTTCTGGTAAGAAGAGTCACTATTGCGCTGCCATTGCCATACACAGGACAAATAGCACTGGCGTCTGTTGCCAGCAAGTACAGTGTATTGGACTGAAGAGGATCTACTGTTCTTGTCAGGTTCCTAAGCAGACTTGAACAAGATATGGCCGTGTGTGTAGGAAGCACAATTTTTTTTGTTCTGAGCAAGCTCACTGTTTGGACCCCATAGTTAACACAGTAGAGTAGAAGAGTGCTCTTTTCTCAAACGCAGACTGTTTTTCTTCTAAGGCGATCTAGCGTTTGTTTCCCAGTCCTAAATGGAGTTGAATCACATGCAGTTTCTGGTCCTAAGAGCAAGAGTTGTTTTCTGGTAAGGAAAGTCACTATTGTGCTCCCATTGCCATACACAGTGCAAATAGCACTCCCGTCTGTTCCTAGCAAGTACAGTGTATTGGACTGAAGAGGAGCTGCTGTTCTTATCAGTTTCAAAGCAGAGTTGAACTAGATATGCCCCGTGTGTTCAGGAAGCACAGTTCTTTTGTTCTGAGCAAGCTCATTGTTCTAGCCCTATGGGAAACACAGTAGAGTAGACAAGTGTTCTTTTCTCTAAAGCAGAGTGTGTTTCTTGTAAGGCGAGCTAGAGTTTGTTTCCCAGTCCTAACGGTAGTTGAGTCACATGCAGTTTTTTGTCCTATGAGCAAGAGTTGTTTTCTGGTAAGACGAGTCACTATTGTGCTCCAATTGCCCTACACAGTGCAAATAGCACTCGCGTCTGTTCCCAGCAAGTACAGTGATGGACTGAAGAGGAGCTACTGTTCTTGTCAGGTTCCTAAGCAGAGTTGAACTACCTATGGTCCATGTGTGTAGGAAGCACAGTTCTTTTGTTCTGAGCAAGCTCACTGTTTGGACCCCATAGGAAACACACTAGACTAGAAGAGTGCTTCTTTCTCTAAAGCAGAGTGTGTTCCTTGTAAGGCGAGATAGCGTTTGTTTCCCAGTCCTAAATGGAGTTGAATCCCATGCAGTTTTTGGTACTATGAGCAAGAGTTGTTTTCTGGTAAGGAAAGACACTATTGCACTCCCATTGCCATACACAGTGCAAATAGCACTGGCGTCTGTTCCCAGCAAGTACAGTGTATCGGACTGAAGAGGAGCTACTGTTCTTGTCAGGTTCCTAAGCAGAGTTGAACTAGATATGGCCCCTGTGTGTAGGAAGCACAGTTATTATGTTCTGAGCAAGCTCACTGTTCTGGCCCTATAGGAAAAATAGTAGAGTAGAAGAGTGCTCTTTTCTCAAAAGCAGAGTGTGTTTCATGTAAGGCGAGGTAGCATTTGTTTCCCAGTCCTAAATGGAGTTGAATCACATGCAGTTTCTCGTCCTATGAGCAAGAGTTGTTTTCTGGTAAGGAAAGTCACTATTGCACTCCCATTGCCATACACAGTGCAAATAGCACTGGCGTCTGTTTCAAGCAAGTACAGTGTATAGGACTGAAGAGGAGCTACTGTTCTTGTCAGTTTCCTAAGCAGAGTTGAACTAGATATGGCCCGTGTGTGTAGGAAGCTCAGTTCTTATGTTCTGAGCAAGCTCACAGTTCTGGCCCTATGGGAAACACAGTAGAGTAGAAGAGTGCTCTTTTCTCAAAAGCAGAGTGTGTTTCTTGTACGGCAAGCTAGTGTTTGTTTCCTAGTCCTAAATGAAATTGAATCACATGCAGTTTCTGGTTCTACAAACAAGAGTTGTTTTCTCATAAGGAAAGTCACTATTGTGCTCCCATTGCCATTCACAGTGCAAATAGCACTCGCTTCTGTTCACAGCAAGTACAGTGTTGGACTGAATAGGAGCTACTGTTCTTGTCAGGTTCCTAAGCAGAGTTCAACTAGATATGGCCCGTGTGTAGGAAGCACAGTTCTTTTGTTCTGAGCAAGCTCACTGTTCTGGCCCTATAGGAAACACAGTAGAGTAGAAGAGTGCTCTTTTCTCTAAAGCAGAGTGTGTTTCTTGTAAGGCGAGCTAGCGTTTGTTTTCCAGTCCTAAATGGAGTTGAAACACATGCAGTTTCTGGTCCTACGAGCAAGAGTTGTTTTATGGTAAGAATAGTCACTATTGCGCTGCCATTGCCATACACAGGACATATAGCACTGGCATCTGATCCCAGCAAGTACAGTGTATTGGACTAAAGGGGATCTACTGTTCTTGTCAGGTTCCTAAGGAGAGTTGAACTAGATATGGCCCGTGTGTGTAGGAAGCACAGTTCTTTTGTTCTGAGCAAGCTCACTGTTCGGACCCCGTAGGAAACACAGTAGAGTAGAAGAGTGCTCTTTTCTCAAAAGCAGAGTGTGTTTCATGTAAGGCGAAGTAGCGTTTGTTTCCCAGTCCTAAATGGAGTTGAATCACATGCAGTTTCTGGTCTTATGAGCAAGAGTTGTTTTTTGGGAAGGAAAGTCACTATTGCACTCCCATTGCCATACACAGTGCAAAAAGCACTGGCGTCTGTTCCCAGCCAGTACAGTGTATCGGACTGAAGAGGAGCTACTGTTCTTGTCAGTTTCCTAAGCATAGTTGAACTAGATATGGCCCGTGTGTGTAGGAAGCTCAGTTCTTATGTTCTGAGCAAGCTCACTGTTCTGGCTTTTTAGGAAACACAGTAGAGTAGAAGAGTGCTCTTTTCTCAAAAGCAGAGTGTGTTTCTTGTAGGGCAAGCTAGCGTTTGTTTCCAAGTCCTAAATGGAGTTGAATCACATGCAGTTTCTGGTCCTACAAACAAGAGTTGTTTTCTGGTAAGGAAAGTCACTATTGTGCTCCCATTGCCATACACAGTGCAAATAGCACTCGCATCTGTTCCCAGCAAGTACAGTGTTGGACTGAAGAGGAGCTACTGTTCTTGTAAGGTTCCTAAGCAGAGTTGAAATACAGATGGTCTGTGTGTGTAGGAAGCGCAGTTCTTTTGTTCTGAGCAAGCTCACTGTTTGGACACCATAGGAAACACAGTAGATTAGAAGAGTGCTTCTTTCTCTAAAGCAGAGTGTGTTTCTTGTAAGGCGAGGTAGCATTTGTTTCCCAGTCCTAAAAGGAGTTGAATCCCATGCAGTTTCTGGTACTACGAGCAAGAGTTGTTTTCTGGTAATAAGAGTCACTATTGCGCTGCCATTGCCATACACAGGACAAATAGCACTGGCGTCTGTTGCCAGCAAGTACAGTGTATTGGACTGAAGAGGATCTACTGTTCTTGTCAGGTTCCTAAGCAGACTTGAACTAGATATGGCCGTGTGTGTAGGAAGCACAATTTTTTTTGTTCTGAGCAAGCTCACTGTTTGGACCCCATAGTTAACACAGTAGAGTAGAAGAGTGCTCTTTTCTCAAACGCAGACTGTTTTTCTTCTAAGGCGATCTAGCGTTTGTTTCCCAGCCCTAAATGGAGTTGAATCACATGCAGTTTCTGGTCCTAAGAGGAAGAGTTGTTTTCTGGTAAGGAAAGTCACTATTGCGCTCCCATTGCCATACACAGTGCAAATAGCACTCCCGTCTGTTCCCACCAAGTACAGTGTATTGGACTGAAGAGGAGCTGCTGTTCTTATCAGTTTCATAAGCAGAGTTGAACTAGATATGCCCCGTGTGTTCAGGAAGCACAGTTCTTTTGTTCTGAGCAAGCTCATTGTTCTAGCCCTATGGGAAACACAGTAGAGTAGACAAGAGTTCTTTTCTCAAAAGCAGAGTGTGTTTCTTGTAAGGCGAGCTAGAGTTTGTTTCCCAGTCCTAAAGGTAGTTGAGTCACATGCAGTTTTTTGTCCTATGAGCAAGAGTTGTTTTCTGGTAAGACGAGTCACTATTGTGCTCCAATTGCCCTGCACAGTGCAAATAGCACTCGCGTCTGTTCCCAGCAAGTACAGTGATGGACTGAAGAGGAGCTACTGTTCTTGTCAGGTTCCTAAGCAGAGTTGAACTACATATGGTCCATGTGTGTAGGAAGCACAGTTCTTTTGTTCTGAGCAAGCTCACTGTTTGGACCCCATAGGAAACACACTAGACTAGAAGAGTGCTTCTTTCTCTAAAGCAGAGTGTAGTGTGTTTCTTGTGAGGCGAGATAGCGTTTGTTTCCCAGTCCTAAATGGACTTGAATCCCATGCAGTTTTTGGTACTATGAGCAAGAGTTGTTTTCTGGTAAGGAAAGACACTATTGCACTCCCATTGCCATACACAGTGCAAATAGCACTGGCGTCTGATGCCAGCAAGTACAGTGTATTGGACTGAAGAGGATCTACTGTTCTTGTCAGGTTCCTAAGCAGACTTGAACTAGATGTGGCCGTGTGTGTAGGAAGCACAATTTTTTTTGTTCTGAGCAAGCTCACTGTTTGGACCCCATAGGAAACACAGTAGAGTAGAAGAGTGCTCTTTTCTCAAAAGCAGAGTGTGTTTCATGTAAGGCAAGCTAGCATTTGTTTCCCAGTCCTAAATGGAGTTGGAAACACATGCACTTTCTGGTCCTACGAGCAAGAGTTGTTTTCTGGTAAGGAAAGTCCCTATTGGGCTCCCATTGCCATATACAGTGCAAATAGCACTCGCGTCTGTAGCCAGCAAGTACAGTGTATTGGACTGAAGAGGAGCTACTGTTCTTGTCAGTTCCTAAGCAGAGTTGAACTATATATGGCCCGTGTGTGTAGGAAGCACAGTTATTATGTTCTGAGCAAGCTCACTGTTCTGGCCCCTATAGGAAACACAGTAGAGTAGAAGAGTGCTCTTTTCTCAAAAGCAGAGTGTGTTTCTTGTAAGGTAAGCTCGCGTTTTTTTCCCAGTCCTAAATGGAGTTTAATCACATGCAGTTTCTGGTCCTACCAGCAAGAGATGTTTTCTGGTAAGGAAAGTCACTATTGCGCTCCCATTGCCATACACAGTGCAAATAGCACTCGCGTCTGATCCAAGCAAGTACAGTGTATCGGATTGAAGAGGAGCTACTGTCCTTGTCAGTTTCCTAAGCAGAGTTGAACTAGATATGGCCGTGTGTGTAGGAAGCACAATTTTTTTTGTTCTGAGCAAGCTCACTGTTTTGACCCCATAGGAAACACAGTAGAGTAGAAGAGTGCTCTTTTCTCAAAAGGCAACTGTGTTTCTTGTAAAGCGAGCTAGCGTTTGATTCCTAGTCCTAAATGGAGTTGAATCACATGCAGTTTCTGGTCCTACGAGCAAGAGTTGTTTTCTGGTAAGGAAAGTCACTATTGCATTCCTATTGCCATATACAGTGCAAATAGCACTCGCTTCTGTTCCCAGCAAGTACAGTGTATCGGAATGAAGAGGAGCTACTGTTCTTGTCAGTTTCCTAAGGAGAGGTGAACTAGATATGGCCCGTGTGTAGGAAGCACAGTTCTTTTGTTCTGAACAAGCTCACTGTTCTGGCCCTATACGAAAAACAGTAGAGTAGAAGAATGCTCTTTTCTCAAAAGCAGAGTGTGTTTCTTGTAAGGCGAGCTAGCGTTTGTTTCCCAGTCCTAAATGGAGTTGAAACAGATGCAGTTTGTGGTCCTACGAGCAAGAGTTGTTTTCTGGTAAGACGAGTCACTATTGTGCTCCCATTGCCATACACAGTGCAAATAGCACTCGCGTCTGTTCCCAGCAAGTACAGTGTATTGGACTGAATAGGATCTACTGTTCTTTTCAGTTTCCTAAGCAGAGGTGAACTAGATATTGCCCATGTGTGTAGGAAGCTCAGTTCTTATGTTCTGAGCAAGCTCACTGTTTGGACCCCATAGGAAACACAGTAGAGTAGAAGATTGCTCCTTTCTCTAAAGCAGAGTGTGTTTCTTGTAAGGCGAGCTAGCGTTTGTTTCCCAGTCCTAAATGGAGCAGAATATCATTCCGTTTCTGGTCCTATGAGCAAGAGTTGTTTTCTGGTAAGGAAAGTCACCATTGCGCTGCCATTGCCATACACAGGACAAATAGCACTGGCGTCTGTTGCCAGCAAGTACAGTGTATTGGACTGAAGAGGATCTACTGTTCTTGTCAGGTTCCTAAGCAGACTTGAACTAGATATGGCCGTGTGTGTAGGAAGCACAATTTTTTTTGTTCTGAGCAAGCTCACTGTTTGGACCCCATAGGAAACACAGTAGAGTAGAAGAGTGCTCTTTTCTCAAAAGTCGACTGTGTTTCTTCTAAGGCGAGCTAGCGTTTGTTTCCTAGTCCTAAATGGAGTTGAATCACATGCAGTTTCTGGTCCTACGAGCAAGAGTTGTTTTCTGGCAAGACGAGTCACTATTGTGCTCCCATTGCCATACACAGTACAAATAGCACTCTTGTCTGTTCCCAGCAAGTACAGTGTATTGGACTGAATAGGATCTACTGTTCTTTTCAGTTTCCTAAGCAGAGGTGAACTAGATATTGCCCATGTATGTAGGAAGCACAGTTCTTTTGTTCTGAGCAAGCTCACTGTTTGGACCCCATAGGAAACACAGTAGAGTAGAAGAGTGCTCTTTTCTCAAAAGCAGAGTGTGTTTCATGTAAGGCGAGGTAGCATTTGTTTCCCAGTCTTAAATGGAGTTGAATCACAAGCAGTTTCTGGTCCTACGAGCAAGAGTTATTTTCTGGTAAGGAAAGTCACTATTGCGTTCCCATTGCCGTACACAGTGCAAATAGCACTCCCGTCTCTTCCTAGCAAGTATAGTGTATTGGACTGAAGAGGAGCTACTGTTCTTCTCAGTTTCCTAAGCAGAGTTGAACTAGATATGGCCCGTGTGTGTAGGAAGCACAGTTATTATGTTCTGAGCAAGCTCACTGTTCTGGCCCTATAGGAAACACAGTAGAGTAGAAGAGTGCTCTTTTCTCAAAAGCAGAGTGTGTTTCTTGTAAGGCGAGCTAGATTTTGATTCGCAGTCCTAAATGGAGTTGAATCACATGCAGTTTTTTTCCTACGAGCAAGAGTTGTTTTCTGGTAAGACGAGTCACTATTGCGCTCCCATTGCCATACACAGTGCAAATAGCACTGGCGTCTGTTCCCAGCAAGTACAGTGTATCGGACTGAAGAGGAGCTACTGTTCTTGTCAGTTTCCTAAGCAGAGTTGAACTAGATATGGCCCGTGTGTAGGAAGCACAGTTCTTTTGTTCTGAGCAAGCTCACTCTTCTGGCCCTATAGAAAACACAGTAGAGTAGAAGAGTGCTCTTTTCTCTAAAGCAGAGTGTTTCTTGTAAGGCGAGCTAGCGTTTGTTTCCCAGTCCTAAATGCAGTTGAAACACATGCAGTTTCTGGTCCTACGTACAAGAGTTGTTTTCTGGTAAGGAATGTCACTATTGAGATCCCATTGCCATACACAGTGCAAATAGCACTCGCGTCTGTTCCCAGCAAGTACAGTGTTGGACTGAAGAGGAGCTACTGTTCTTGTCAGGTTCCTAAGCAGAGTTGAACTACATATGGTCCGTGTGTGTAGGAAGCACAGTACTTTTGTTCTGAGCAAGCTCATTGTTTGGACCACATAGGAAACACAGTAGACTAGAAGAGAGCTCTTTTCTCTAAAGCAGAGTGTTTTTCTTGAAAGGCAAGCTGGCGTTTGTTTCCGAGTCCTAAATGGAGTTGAATCCCATGCAGTTTCTGGTACTATGAGCAAGAGTTGTTTTCTGGTAAGGAAAGACACTATTGTGCTGCCCTTGCCATACACAGGACAAATAGCACTGGCGTCTGTTGCCAGCAAGTACAGTGTATTGGACTGAAGAGGATCTACTGTTCTTTTCAGTTTCCTAAGCAGAGGTGAACTAGATATGGCCCGTGTGTGTAGGAAGCACAGTTCTTTTGTTCTAAGCAAGCTCATTGTTTGGACCCCGTAGGAAACACAATAGAGTAGAAGAGTGCTCTTTTCTCAAAAGCAGAGTGTGTTTCTTGTAAGGCAAGCTAGTGTTGGTTTCCTAGTCCTAAATGGAGTTGAATCACATGCAGTTTCTGGTCTTACGAACAAGAGTTGTTTTCTCGTAAGGAAAGTCACTATTGTGCTCCCATTGCCATTCACAGTGCAAATAGCACTCGCGTCTGTTCCCAGCAAGTACAGTGTTGGACTGAAGAGAAGCTACTGTTCTTGTCAGGTTCGTAAGCAGAGTTTAACTAGATATGGCCCGTGTGTGTAGGAAGCACAGTTCTTTGTTCTGAGCAAGCACACCGTTCTGGCCCTATGGGAAACTCAGTAGAGTAGAAGAGTGCTCTTTTCTCAAAAGCAGAGTGTGTTTCTTGTAAGGCTAGCTAGAGTTTGTTTCCCAGTCCTAAATGGAGTTGAGCCACATGCAGTTTTTTGTCCTATGAGCTAGAGTTGTTTTCTGGTAAGACGAGTCACTATTGTGCTCCTATTGCCATACAGAGTGCAAATAGCACTCACGTCTGTTCCCAGCAAGTACAGTGTGGTGTTGTGAAGAGGAGCTACTGTTCTTGTCAGGTTACTAAGCACAATTGAACTAGATATGGCCGTGTGTGTAGGAAGCACAGTTCTTTTGTTCTGAGCAAGCTCACTGTTCGGACCCCATAGGAAACAGAGTAGAGTAGAAGAGTGCTCTTTTCTCAAAAAAAGAGTTTGTTTCATGTTAGGCGAGGTAGCGTTTGTTTCCCAGTCCTAAATGGAGTTGAATCACATGCAGTTTCTGTTCCTATGAGCAAGAGTTGTTTTCTGGTAAGGAAAGTCACTATTGCACTCCCATTGCCATACACAGTGCAAATAGCACTGGCGTCTGTTCCCAGCAAGTACAGTGTATCGGACTGAAGAGGAGCTACTGTTCTTGTCAGTTTCCTAAGCAGAGTTGAACTAGATATGGCCCGTGTGTGTAGGAAGCTCAGTTCTTATGTTCTGAGCAAGCTCACTGTTCTGGCCCTATAGGAAACACAGTAGAGTAGAAGAGTGCTCTTTTCTCTAAAGCAGAGTGTGTTTCTTGTAGTGCAAGCTAGCGTTTGTTTCCTAGTCCTAAATGGAATTGAATCCCATGCAGTTTCTGGTCCTATGAACAAGAGTTGTTTTCTGGTAAGGAAAGTCACGATTGTGCTCCCATTGCTATACACAGTGCAAAGAGCACTCGCGTCTGGTCCCAGCAAGTACAGTGTATTGGACTGAAGAGGATCTACTGTTCTTTTCAGTTACCTAAGCAGAGTTGAACTAGATATGGCCCATGTGTGTAGGAAGCACAGTTCTTTTGTTCTGAGCAAGCTCACTGTCTAGACACCATAGGAAACACAGTAGAGTAGAAGAGTGCTCTTTTCTCAAAAGCAGAGTGTGTTTCATGTAAGGCAAGCTAGCATTTGTTTCCCAGTCCTAAATGGAGTTGAATCACATGCAGTTTCTGGTCCTTCGAGCAAGAGTTGTTTTATGGTAAGACGAGTCACTATTGTGCTCCCATTGCCATACACAGTGCAAATAGCACTCGCGTCTGTTCCCAGCAAGTACAGTGTATTGGACTGAACAGGATCTACTGTTCTTTTCTGTTTTCTAAGCAGAGGTGAACTAGATATGGCCCATGTGTGTAGGAAGCACAGTTCTTTTGTTCTGAGCAAGCTCACTGTTCGGACCCCATAGGAAACAGAGTAGAGTAGAAGAGTGCTCTTTTCTCAAAAGCAGAGTGTGTTTCATGTAAGGCGAGGTAGCGTTTGTTTCCCAGTCCTAAATGGAGTTGAATCAGATGTAGTTTCTGGTCCTATGAGCAAGAGTTGTTTTCTGGTAAGGAAAGTCACTATTGCATCCCATTGCCATACACAGTGCAAATAGCACTGGTGTCTGTTCCCAGCAAGTACAGTGTATCGGACTGAAGAGGAGCAACGTTTCTTTTCAATTTCCTAAGCAGAGTTGAACTAGATATGGCCCGTGTGTGTACGAAGCTCAGTTCTTATGATCTGAGCAAGCTCACTGTTTGGACCCCATAGGAAACACAGTAGACTAGAAGAGTGCTCCTTTCTCTAAAGCAGAGTGTGTTTCTTGTAAGGCGAGCTAGCGTTTGTTTCCCAGTCCTAAATGGAGTTGAATCCCATGCAGTTTCTGGTACTATGAGCAAGAGTTGTTTTCTGGTAAGGAAAGTCACTATTGCGCTGCCATTGCCATACACAGGACAAATAGCACTGGCGTCTGTTGCCAGCAAGTACAGTGTATTGGACTGAAGAGGATCTACTGTTCTTGTCAGGTTCATAAGCAGACTTGAACTAGATATGGCCGTGTGTGTAGGAAGCACAATTTTTTTTGTTCTGAGCAAGCTCACAGTTTGGACCCCATAGGAAACACAGTAGAGTAGAAGAGTGCTCTTTTCTCAAAAGCAGACTGTGTTTCTTGTAAGGCGAGCTAGCGTTTGTTTCCCAGTCCTAAATGGAGTTGAATCACATGCAGTTTCTGGTCCTACGAGCAAGAGTTGTTTTCTGGTAAGGAAAGTCACTATTGCGCTCCCATTGCGATACACAGTGCAAATAGCACTCCCGTCTGTTCCTAGCAAGTACAGTGTATTGGACTGAAGAGGAGCTACTGTTCTTGTCAGTTTCCTAAGCAGAGTTGAACTAGATATGCCCCGTGTGTGTAGGAAGCACAGTTCTTTTGTTCTGAGCAAGCTCATTGTTCTGGCCCTATGGGAAACACAGTAGAGTAGAAGAGTGTTCTTTTCTCAAAAGCAGAGTGTGTTTCTTGTAAGGCGAGTTAGCGTTTGATTCCCAGTCCTAAATGGAGTTGAATCACATGCAGTTTTTTGTACTATGAGCAAGAGTTGTTTTCTGGTAAGACGAGTCACTATTGCGCTCCCATTTCCATACACACTGCAAATAGCACTCACGTCTGTTCCCAGCAAGTACAGTGTACTGGACTGAATAGGATCTACTGTTCTTTTCAGTTTCCTAAGCAGAGGTGAACTAGATATGGCCCGTGTGTGTAGGAAGCACAGTTCTTTTGTTCTAAGCAAGCTCATTGTTTGGACCCCATAGGAAACACAGTAGAGTAGAAGAGTGCTCTTTTCTCAAAAGCAGAGTGTGTTTCTTGTAAGGCAAGCTCGTGTTTGTTTCCTAGTCCTAAATGGAGTTGAATCACATGCAGTTTCTGGTCTTACGAACAAGAGTTGTTTTCTGGTAAGGAAAGTCACTATTGTGCTGCCATTGCCATTCACAGTGCAAATGGCACTCGCGTCTGTTCCCAGCAAGTACAGTGTTGGACTGAAGAGAAGCTACTGTTCTTGTCAGGTTCCTAAGCAGAGTTGAACTACATATGGTCCATGTGTGTAGGAAGCACAGTTCTTTTGTTCTGAGCAAGCTCACTGTTTGGACCCCATAGGAAACACAGTAGACTAGAAGAGTGCTCTTTTCTCTAAAGTAGAGTGTGTTTCTTGTAAGGCGAGCTAGCATTTGTTTCCCAGTCCCAAATGGAGTTGAATCCCATGCAGTTTCTGGTACTATGAGTAAGAGTTGTTTTCTGGTAAGGAAAGACACTATTGCGCTTTCATTGCCATACACAGTGCAAATAGCACTCGCGTCTCTTCCCAGCAAGTACAGTGTATTGGACTGAAGAGGAGCTACTGTTCTTGTCAGTTTCCTAAGCAGAGTTTAACTAGATATGGCCCGTGTGTAGGAAGCACAGTTATTTTGTTCTGAGCAAGCTCACTGTTCTGGCCCTATAGGAAACACAGTAGAGTAGAAGAGTGCTCTTTTCTCTAAAGCAGAGTGTGTTTCTTGTAAGGCGAGCTAGCGTTTGTTTCCCAGTCCTAAATGGAGTTGAAACACATGCAGTTTCTGGTCCTACGAGCAAGAGTTGTTTTATGATAAGAATAGTCACTATTGCGCTGCCATTGCCATACACAGGACAAATAGCACTGGCGTCTGTTGCCAGCAAGTACAGTGTATTGGACTGAAGAGGATCTACTGTTCTTGTCAGGTTCCTAAGCAGACTTGAACTATATATGGCCGTGTATAGGAAGCACAATTTTTTTTGTTCTGACCAACTCACTGTTTGGACCCCATAGGAAACACAGTAGAGTAGAAGAGTGCTCTTTTCTCAAGAGCAGACTGTGTCTCTTGTAAGGCGAGCTAGCGTTTGTTTCCCAGTTTTAAATGGAGTTGAATCACATGCACTTTCTGGTCCTACGAGTAAGAGTTGTTATCTGGTAAGAAGAGTCACTATTGTGTTCCCATTGTCTTACACAGGGCAAATAGCACTGGCGTATGTTCCCAGCATGTACAGTGTATTGGACTGAATAGGAGCTACTGTTCTTGTCAGGTTCCTAAGCAGAATTCAACTAGATATGGCCCGTGTGTGTAGGAAGCACAGTTCTTTTGTTCTGAGCAAGCACACCGTTCTGGCCCTATGGGAAACTCAGTAGAGTAGAAGAGTGCTCTTTTGTCAAAAGCAGAGTGTGTTTCTTGTAAGGCTAGCTAGAGTTTGTTTCCCAATCCTAAATGGAGTTGAGCCACATGCAGTTTTTTGTCCTATGAGCTAGAGTTGTTTTCTGGTAAGACGAGTCACTATTGTGCTACTATTGCCATACAGAGTGCAAATAGCACTCATATCTGTTCCCTGCAAGTACAGTGTGGTGTTGTGAAGAGGAGCTACTGTTCTTGGCAGGTTACTAAGCACAATTGAACTAGATATGGCCGTGTGTGTAGGAAGCACAGTTCTTTTGTTCTGAGCAAGCTCACTGTTCGGACCCCATAGGAAACAGAGTAGAGTACAAGAGTGCTCTTTTCTCAAAAGCAGAGTGTGTTTCATGTAAGGCGAGGTAGCGTTTGTTTCCCAGTCCTAAATGGAGTTGAATCACATGCAGTTTCTGTTCCTATGAGCAAGAGTTGTTTTCTGGTATGGAAAGTCACTATTGCACTCCCATTGCCATACACAGTGCAAATAGCACTGGCGTCTGTTCCCAGCAAGTACAGTGTATCGGACTGAAGAGGAGCTACTGTTCTTGTCAGTTTCCTAAGCAGAGTTGAACTAGATATGGCCCGTGTGTGTAGGAAGCTCAGTTCTTATGTTCTGAGCAAGCTCACTGTTCTGGCCCTATAGGAAACACAGTAGAGTTGAAGAGTGCTCTTTTCTCTAAAGCAGAGTGTGTTTCTTGTAGTGCAAGCTAGCGTTTGTTTCCTAGTCTTAAATGGAGTTGAATCATATGCAGTTTCTGGTCCTACGAACAAGAGTTGTTTTCTGGTAAGGAAAGTCACTATTGCGCTCCCATTGCCATACACAGTGCAAATAGCACTCGCATCTGTTCCCAGCAAGTACAGTGTTGGACTGAAGAGGAGCTACTGTTCTTGTCAGATTCCTAATCAGAGTTGAACTACATATGGTCCGTGTGTGTAGGAAGCACAGTTCTTTTGTTCTGAGCAAGCTCACTGTTTGGACCCCATAGGAAACACAGTAGACTAGAAGAGTGCTCCTTTCTCTAAAGCAGAGTGTGTTTCTTGTAAGGCGAGCTAGCCTTTGTTTCCCAGTCCTAAATGGAGTTGAATCCCATGCAGTTTCTGGTACTATGTGCAAGAGTTGTTTTCTGGTAAGGAAAGTCACTATTGCGCTGCCATTGCCATACACAGGACAAATAGCACTGGCGTCTGTTGCCAGCAAGTACAGTGTATTGGACTGAAGAGGAGCTACTGTTCTTGTCAGGTTCCTAAGCAGACTTGAACTAGATATGGCCGTGTGTGTAGGAAGCACAATTTTTTTTGTTCTGAGCAAGCTCACTGTTTGTACCCCATAGGAAACACAGTAGAGTAGAAGAGAGCTCTTTTCTCAAAAGCAGAGTGTGTTTTTTGTAAGGCGAGTTGGCGTTTGTTTCCCAGTCCTAAATGGAGTTGAATCACATGCAGTTTCTGGTTCTACAAGCAAGAGTAGTTTTCTGGTAAGGAATGTCACTATTGCGCTCCCATTGCCATACACAGTGCAAATAGCACTCGCGTCTGTTCCCAGCAAGTACAGTGTATTGGACTGAACAGGATCTACTGTTCTTTTCAGTTTTCTAAGCAGAGGTGAACTAGATATGGCCCATGTGTGTAGGAAGCACAGTTCTTTTGTTCTGAGCAAGCTCACTGTTCGGACCCCATAGGAAACAGAGTAGAGTAGAAGAGTGCTCTTTTCTCAAAAGCAGAGTGTGTTTCATGTAAGGCGAGGTAGCGTTTGTTTCCCAGTCCTAAATGGAGTTGAATCAGATGCAGTTTCTGGTCCTATGAGCAAGAGTTGTGTTCTGGTAAGGAAAGTCACTATTGCATCCCATTGCCATACACAGTGCAAATAGCACTGGTGTCTGTTCCCAGCAAGTACAGTGTATCGGACTGAACAGGATCTACTGTTCTTTTCAATTTCCTAAGCAGAGTTGAACTAGATATGGCCCGTGTGTGTACGAAGCTCAGTTCTTATGATCTGAGCAAGCTCACTGTTCTGGCCCTTTAGGAAACACAGTAGAGTAGAAGAGTGCTCTTTTCTCTAAAGCAGAGTGTGTTTCTTTCAGGGCAAGCTAGCGTTTGTTTCCTAGTCCTAAATGGAGTTGAATCACTGCAATTTCTGGTCCTACGAACAAGAGTTGTTTTCTGGTAAGGAAAGTCACTATTGTGCTCCCATTGCCATACACAGTGCAAATAGCACTCGCGTCTGTTCCCAGCAAGTACAGTGTTGGACTGAAGAGGAGCTACTGTTCTTGTCAGGTTCCTAATCAGAGTTGAACTACATATGGTCCGTGTGTGTAGGAAGCACAGTTCTTTTGTTCTGAGCAAGCTCACTGTTTGGACCCCATAGGAAACACAGTAGACTAGAAGAGTGCTCCTTTCTCTAAAGCAGAGTGTGTTTCTTGTAAGGCGAGCTAGCGTTTGTTTCCCAGTCCTAAATGGAGTTGAATCCCATGCAGTTTCTGGTACTATGAGCAAGAGTTGTTTTCTGGTAAGGAAAGTCACTATTGCGCTGCCATTGCCATACAGAGGACAAATAGCACTGGCGTCTGTTGCCAGCAAGTACAGTGTATTGGACTGAAGAGGATCTACTGTTCTTGTCAGGTTCCTAAGCAGACTTGAACTAGATATGGCCGTGTGTGTATGAAGCACAATTTTTTTTGTTCTGAGCAAGCTCACTGTTTGGACCCCATAGGAAACACAGTAGAGTAGAAGAGTGCTCTTTTCTCAAAAGCAGACTGTGTTTCTTGTAAGGCGAGCTAGCGTTTGTTTCCCAGTCCTAAATGGAGTTGAATCACATGCAGTTTCTGGTCCTACAAGCAAGAGTTGTTTTTTGGTAAGGAAAGTCACTATTGCGCTCCCATTGCCATACACAGTGCAAATAGCACTCCCGTCTGTTCCTAGCAAGTACAGTGTATTGGACTGAAGAGGAGCTACTGTTCTTGTCAGTTTCCTAAGCAGTGTTGAACTAGATAGGCCCCGTGTGTGTAGGAAGCACAGTTCTTTTGTTCTGAGCAAGCTCATTGTTCTGGCCCTATGGGAAACACAGTAGAGTAGAAGAGTGTTCTTTTCTCAAAAGCAGAGTGTGTTTCTTGTAAGGCGAGGTAGCGTTTGATTCCCCGTCCTAAATGGAGTTGAATCACATGCAGTTTTTTGTACTATGAGCAAGAGTTGTTTTCTGGTAAGACGAGTCACTATTGCGCTCCCATTGCCATACACAGTGCAAATAGCACTCACGTCTGTTCCCAGCAAGGACAGTGTATTGGACTGAATAGGATCTACTGTTCTTTTCAGTTTCCTAAGCAGAGTTGAACTAGATATGGCCCGTGTGTGTAGGAAGCACAGTTCTTTTGTTCTAAGCAAGCTCATTGTTTGGACCCCATAGGAAACACGGTAGAGTAGAAGAGTGCTCTTTCCTCAAAAGCAGAGTGTGTTTCTTGTAAGGCAAGCTAGTGTTTGTTTCCTAGTCCTAAATGGGGTTGAATCACATGCAGTTTCTGGTCTTACGAACAAGAGTTGTTTTCTGGTAAGGAAAGTCACTATTGTGCTCCCATTGCCATTCACAGTGCAAATAGCTCTCGAGTCTGTTCCCAGCAAGTACAGTGTTGGACTGAAGAGAAGCTACTGTTCTTGTCAGGTTCCTAAGCAGAGTTGAACTACATATGGTCCATGTGTGTAGGAAGCACAGTTCTTTTGTTCTGAGCAAGCTCACTGTTGGGACCCCATAGGAAACACAGTAGACTAGAGAGTGCTCTTTTCTCTAAAGTAGAGTGTGTTTCTTGTAAGGCGAGCTAGCATTTGTTTCCCAGTCCTAAATGGAGTTGAATCCCATGCAGTTTCTGGTACTATGAGTAAGAGTTGTTTTCTGGTAAGGAAAGTCACTATTGAGCTCCCATTGCCATACACAGTGCAAATAGCACTCGCGTCTGTTCCCAGCAAGTACAGTGTATTGGACTGAAGAGGAGCTACTGTTCTTGTCAGTTTCCTAAGCAGAGTTTAACTAGATATGGCCCGTGTGTAGGAAGCACAGTTATTTTGTTCTGAGCAAGCTCACTGTTCTGGCCCTATAGGAAACACAGTAGAGTAGAAGAGTGCTCTTTTCTCTAAAGCAGAGTGTGTTTCTTGTAAGGCGAGCTAGCGTTTGTTTCCCAGTCCTAAATGGAGTTGAAACCCATGCAGTTTCTGGTCCTATGAGCAAGAGTTGTTTTATGGTAAGAATAGTCACTATTGCGCTGCCTTTGCCATACACAGGACAAATAGCACTGGCGTCTGCTGCCAGCAAGTACAGTGTATTGGACTGAAGAGGATCTACTGTTCTTGTCAGTTTCCTAAGCAGAGTTGAACTAGATATGGCCCGTGTGTAGGAAGCACAGTTCTTTTGTTCTGAGCAAGCTCACTCTTCTGGCCCTATAGAAAACACAGTAGAGTAGAAGAGTGCTCTTTTCTCTAAAGCAGAGTGTGTTTCTTGTAAGGCGAGCTAGCGTTTGTTTCCCAGTCCTAAATGGAGTTGAAACACATGCAGTTTCTGGTAATACGTACAAGAGTTGTTTTCTGGTAAGGAATGTCACTATTGAGCTCCCATTGCCATACACAGTGCAAATAGCACTCGCGTCTGTTCCCAGCAAGTACAGTGTTGGACTGAAGAGGAGCTACTGTTCTTGTCAGGTTCCTAAGCAGAGTTGAACTACATATGGTCCGTGTGTGTAGGAAGCACAGTACTTTTGTTCTGAGCAAGCTCATTGTTTGGACCACATAGGAAACACAGTAGACTAGAAGAGTGCTCTTTTCTCTAAAGCAGAGTGTTTTTCTTGAAAGGCAAGCTAGCGTTTGTTTCCGAGTCCTAAATGGAGTTGAATCCCATGCAGTTTCTGTTACTATGAGCAAGAGTTGTTTTCTGGTAAGGAAAGTCACTATTGCGCTGCCCTTGCCATACACAGGACAAATAGCACTGGCGTCAGTTGCCAGCAAGTACAGTGTATTGGACTGAAGAGGATCTACTGTTCTTGTAAGGTTCCTAAGCAGACTTGAACTAGATATGGCCCTGTGTGTAGGAAGCACAGTTTTTTTTGTTCTGAGCAAGCTCACTGTTCGGACCCCATAGGAAACACAGTAGAGTAGAAGAGTGCTCCTTTCTCAAAAGCAGACTGTGTTTCTTGTAAGGCGAGCTAGCGTTTGTTTCCCAGTCCTAAATGGAGTTGAGTCACATGCAGTTTTTTGTCCTATGAGCAAGAGTTGTTTTCTGGTAAGACGAGTCACTATTGTGCTCCAATTGCCCTACACAGTGCAAATAGCACTCGCTTCTGTTCCCGGCATGTACAGTGTATTGGACTGAAGAGGATCTACTGTTCTTGTCAGTTTCCTAAGCAGAGTTGAACTAGATATGGCCCCTGTGTGTAGGAAACACAGTTCTTTTGTTCTGAGCAAGCTCATTGTTTGGACCCCATAGGAAACACAGTAGAGTAGAATAGTGCTCTTTTCTCAAAATCAGAGAGTCTTTCTTGTAAGGCGAGCTAGTGTTTGTTTCCCAGTCCTAAATGGAGTTTAATCACATGCACTTTCTGGTCCTATGAGCAAGAGTTGTTTTCTGGTAAGGAAAGTCCCTATTGCGCTCCCATTGCCATACACAGTGCAAATAGCACTCCCGTCTGTTCCCAGCAAGTACAGTGTATGGGACTGAAGAGGATCTACTGTTCTTGTCAGTTTCCTAAGCAGAGTTGAACTAGATATGGCCCGTGTGTAGGAAGCACAGTTCTTTTGTTCTGAGCAAGCTCACTCTTCTGGCCCTTTAGGAACACATTAGAGTAGAAGAGTGCTCTCTTCTCTAAAGCAGAGTGTGTTTCTTGTAAGGCGAGCTAGCGTTTGTTTCCCAGTCCTAAATGGAGTTGAATCACATTAAGTTTCTGGTCCTATGAGCAAGAGTTGTTTTATGGTAAGAATAGTCCTTATTGCACTGCCTTTGCCATACACAGTGCAAATAGCACTGGCGTCTGTTCCCAGCAAGTACAGTGTATTGGACTTAAGAGGATCTACTGTTCTTGTCAGGTTCCTAAGCAGAGTTGAACTAGATATGGGCCGTGTGTGTGGGAAGCACAGTTATTATGTTCTGAGCAAGCTCACTGTTCTGGCCCTATAGGAAACACAGTAGAGTAGAAGAGTGCTCTTTTCTCAAAAGCAGAGTGTGTTTCTTGTAAGGCAAGCTAGCGTTTTTTTCCCAGTCCTAAATGGAGTTGAATCCCATGCAGTTTCTGGTCCTACGAGCAAGAGTTGTTTTCTGGTAAGGAAAGTCACTATTGTGCTCCCATTGCCATACACAGTGCAATAGCACTCGCGTGTGATCCCAGCAAGTACAGTGTATCGGACTGAAGAGGAGCTACTGTTCTTGTCCGTTTCCTAAGCAGAGTTGAACTAGATATGTCCCATGTGTGTAGGAAGCACAGTTCTTTTGTTCTGAGCAAGGTAACTGTTTGGAACCCATAGGAAACACAGTAGAGTAGATGAGTGCTCTTTTCTCAAAAGCAGAGTGAGTTTCTTGTAAGGCAAGCTAGCGTTTGTTTCCCAGTCCTAAATGGAGTTGAATCACATGCAGTTTCTGCTCCTACGAGCAAGAGTTGTTTTCTGGTAAGGAAAGTCACTATTATGCTCCCATTGCCATACACAGTGCAAATAGCAGTCGTGTCTGTTCCCAGCAAGTACAGTGTATTGGACTGAATAGGAGCTACTGTTCTTGTCAGTTTCCTAAGCAGAGTAGAACTGCATATGATCCGTGTGTGTACGAAGCACAGTTCTTTTGTTTTGAGCAAGCATACTTTTTGGACCCCATAGGAAACACAGTAGACTAGAATAGTGCTCTTTTCTCTAAACCTGAGTGTTTTTCTTGTAAGGCAAGCTAGCGTTTGTTTTCCAGGCCTAAATTTAGTAATCCCATGCAGTTTCTGGTACTATGAGCAAGAGTTGTTTTCTGGTAAGGAAAGTCACTATTGCGCTGCCATTGCCATACACAGGACAAATAGCACTGGCGTCTGTTGCCAGCAAGTACAGTGTATTGGACTGAAGAGGATCTACTGTTCTTGTCAGGTTCCTAAGCAGACTTGAACTAGATATGGCCGTGTGTGTAGGAAGCACAGTTTTTTTGTTCTGAGCAATCTCACTGTTCTGGCCCTATAGGAAACACAGTAGAGTAGATGAGTGCTCTTTTCTCAGAAGCAGAGTGTGTTTCTTGTCAGGCAAGCTAGCATTTGTTTCCCAGTCTTAAATGCAGTTGAATTACATGTACTTTCTGCTCCTACGAGCAAGAGTTGTTTTCTGGTAAGAAGAGTCACTATTGCGCTCCCATTGCCATACACAGGGCAAATAGCACTCGCTTCTGTTCCCAGCAAGTACAGTGTATTGGACTGAAGAGGAGCTACTGTTCTTGTCAGTTTTCTAAGCAGAGTTAAACTAGATATGGCCCGTGAGTGTCGGAAGCACAGTTCTTTTGTTCTTAGCAAGCTCACTGTTCGGACCCCATAGAAAACACAGTACAGTAGATGAGTGCTCTTTTCTCAAAAGCAGAATATATTTCATCTAAGGCGAGCTAGCGTTTGTTTCCCAGTCCTAAATGTAGTTGAATCACATGCAGTTTCGGGTTCTCGGTGCAAGAGTTGTTTTCTGGTAATAAAAGTCACTATTGCGCTCCCATTGTCACACACAGTGCAAATAGCACTGGCGTCTGTTCCCAGCATGTACAGTGTATTGGACTGAAGAGGATCTACTGTTCTTGTCAGGTTCCTAAGCAGAGTTGAACTAGATATGGCCTGTGTGTGTAGGAAGCACAGTGCTTTTGTTCTGAGCAAGCTCACTGTTCTGGCCCTATAGGAAACACAGTAGAGTAGAAGAGTGCTCTTTTCTCTAAAGCAGAGTGTGTTTCTTTTAAGTCGAGCTAGCATTTGTTTCCCAGTCCTAAATGGAGTTGGAATACACATGCAGTTTCTGGTCCTACGAGCAAGAGTTGTTTTCTGGTAAGAAGAGTCAATATTGCGCTCCCTTTGCCATACACAGTGCAAATAGCACTCGAGTCTGTTCCCAGCAAGTACAGTGTATTGGACTGAAGAGGAGCTACAGTTCTAGTCAGTTTCCTATGCAGAGTTGAACTAGATATGGCCGTGTGTGTAGGAAGCACAGTTCTTTTGTTGTGAGCAAGCTCACTGTTCGGACACCATAGGAAACACAGTAGAGTAGAAGAGTGCTCTTTTTTCAAATGAAGGGTATGTTTCTTTTAAGGCAATCTAGCCTTTGTTTCCCAGTCCTAAATGGAGTTGAAATACACATGTAGTTTCTGGTCCTAGGAGCAAGAGTTGTTTTCAGGTAAGAAGAGTCACGATTCCGCTCCCATTGCCATACACAGTACAAATAGCACTCGCGTCTGTTCCCAACAATACAGTGTATTGGACTCAAGAGGAGCTACTGTTCTCGTCACTTTCCTAAAAAGAGTTGAACTAGGTATGGCCCGAGTGTGTAGGAAGCACAGTTCTTTTGTTCTGAGCAAGATCACTGTTCGGACACCATAGGAAACACAGTAGAGTACAATAGTGCTCTTTTCTCAAAAGCAGAGTGTGTTTCTTGTAAAGCGAGCTAGTGTTTTTTTCCCTGTCCTAAATGGAGTTGAATCACATGCAGTTTCTTGTCCTACGAGCAAGAGTTGTTTTCTGGTAAGAAGAGTCACTATTGCGCTCCCATTTTCATATACCGGGCAAATAGTACTGGCGTCTGTTTCCAGCATGTATAGTTTATTGGACTGAAGAGGATCTACTCTTCTTGTCAGGTTAATAAGCAGAGTTTAACTAGATATGGTCCGTGTGTGTAGGAAGCACAGTTCTTTTTTTCTGAGTAAGCTCACTGTTTGGACCCCATAGAAAACACAGTAGAGTACAAGAGTGCTTTTTCCTCAAAAGCAGAGTATGTTACTTGTAAGGCGAGCTAGCGTTTTTTTCCCAGTCCTAAATGGAGTTGAATCACATGCAGTTTCGGGTCCTACGAGCAAGAGTTTTTTCTGGTAAGAGGAGTCACTATTGCGCTCCCATTGTCATACACAGGGAAAATAGCAATGGCGTCTATTCCCAGCATGTACAGTGTATTGGAGTGAAGAGGATCTACTGTTCTTGTCAGGTTCCTAATCAGAGTTGAACTAGATATGGTCTGTGTGTAGGAAGCACCGTTCAGTTGTTCTTCGCAAGCTCACTGTTCTGGCCCTATAGGAAACACAGTAGAGTAGAAGAGTGCTCTTTTCTCAAAAGCAGAGTGTGTTTCTTGTAAGGCGAGCTAGCGTTTGTTTCTCAGTCCTAAATGGAGTTGAATCACATGCAGTTTTTGGTCCTACGAGCAAGAGTTGTTTTCTGGTAAGGAAAGTCACTATTGTGCTCCATTGCCATAGACAGTGCAAATAGCACTCGCGTCTGTTCCCAGCAAGTACAGTGTATTGGACTGAAGAGGAGCTACTGTTCTTGTCAGTTTCCTAAGCAGAGTTGAACTAGATATGGCACGTGTGTCTAGGAAGCACAGTTTTTATGTTCTGAGCAAGCTCACTGTTCTGGCCCTATAGGAAACACAGTAGAGTAGAAGAGTGCTCTTTTCCCAAAAGCAGAGTGTGTTTCTTGTAAGGAAAGCTAGTGTTTGTTTCCCAGTCATTAATGGAGTTGAATGCCATGCAGTTTCTGGTCCTACGAGCAAGAGTTGTTTTCTGGTAAGAAGAGTCACTATTGTGCTCCCATTGTCATGCACAGGGCAATTAGCAATGGTGTCTGTTCCCAGCATGTACAGTGTATTGGACTGAGGAGGATCTACTGTTCTTGTCAGGTTCCTAAGCAGAGTTGAACTAGATATGGCCCATGTGTGTAGGAAGCACAGTTCTTTTGTTCTGAGCAAGCACACTGTTCGGACCCCATAAAAAATACAGTAGAGTAGAAGAGTGCTCTTTTCTCAAAAGAAGAGTATGTTTCTTGTAAGGCAAGCTAGCGTTTGTTTCCCAGTCCTAAATGGAGTTGAATCACATGCAGTTTCTGCTCCTAAGAGCAAGAGTTGTTTTCTGGTAAGGAAAGTCACTATTATGCTCCCATTGCCATACACAGTGCAAATAGCACTCGCGTCTGTTCCCTGCAATTACAGTGTATTGGACTGAAGAGGAGCTACTGTTCTTGTCAGTTTCCTAAGCAGAGTTGAACTAGATATGGCCCGTGTGTGTGGGAACCACAGTTCTTTTGTTCTGAGCAAGCTCACTGTTCGGACCCCATAGAAAACACAATAGAGTAGAAGAGTGCTCTTTTCTCAAAAGCAGATTGTGTTTCTTGTAAGGCGAGCTAGCGTTTGTTTCACAGTCCTAAATGGAGTTGAATCACATGCAGTTTCGGGTCCTAAGAGCAAGAGTTGTTTTCTGGTAAGAAGATTCACTATTGCGCTCCCATTGTCATACACAGGGAAAATAACACTGGCGTCTGTTCCCAGCAAGTACAGTGTATTGGACTGAAGAGGATCTACTGTTCTTGTCAGTTACCTAAGCAGAATTGAAATAGATATGGCCCGTGTGTGTAGTCAGCACAGATCTTTTGTTCTGAGCAAGCTCACTGTTCTGGCCCTATAGGAAACACCGGAAAGTAGAAGTGTGCTCTTTTCTCAAAAGCAGAGTGTGTTTCTTGTAAGGCTAGCTAGCATTTGTTTCCCAGTCCTAAATGGAATTGAATCACATGCAGTTTCTGGTCCTACAAGCAAGAGCTGTTTTCTGGTAAGAAGAGTCACTATTGCGCTCCCATTGCCATACACAGTGCAAATAGCACTCGGGTCTGTTCCCAGCAAGTACAGTGTATTGGACTGAAGAGGATCTACTGTTCTTGTCAGTTTCCTAAGCAGAGTTGAATTAGATATGGCCCGTGTGTGTAGGAAGCACAGTTCTTTTGTTCTGAGCAAGCTCACTGTTCAGACCCCATAGGAAACACAGTAGAGTAGAAGAGTGCTCTTTTCTCAAAAGCAGAGTGTGTTTCTTGTAAGGAAAGCTAGTGTTTGTTTCCCAGACAGAAATGGAGTTGAATCCCATGCAGTTTCTGGTCCTACGAGCAAGAGTTGTTTTCTGATAAGAAGAGTCACTATTGCGCTCCCATTGCCATACACAGTGCAAATAGCACACGCGTCTGTTCCCAGCAAGTACAGTGTATTGGACTGAAGAGGAGCTACTGTTCTTGTCAGTTTCCTAAGCAGAATTGAACTAGATATGGCCGTGTGTGTAGGAAGCACAGTTCTTTTGTTCTGAGCAAGCTCACTGTTTGGACTCCATAGGAAACACAGTAGAGTAGAAGAGTGCTCTTTTCTCAAAAGCAGAGTGTGTTTCTCATAAGGCGAGCTAGTGTTTGTTTCCCAGTCAGAAATGGAGTTGAATCACATGCAGTTTTCGGTCTTATGAGCAAGAGTTGTTTTCTTGTAAGAAGAGTCACTATTGTGCTCCCATTGTCATACACAGGGCAAATAGCACTGGTGTCTGTTCCAAGCAAGTACAGTGTATTGGACTGAAGAGGATCTACTGTTCTTGTCAGTTTCCTAAGCAGAATTGAAATAGATATGGCCTGTGTGTGTAGTCAGCACAGTTCATTGTTCTGAGCAAGCTGACTGTACTGGCCCTATAAAAAGCACAGTAGAGTAGAAGAGTGCTCTTTTCTCAAAAGCAGAGTGTGTTTCTTGTAAGGCGAGCTAGCATTTGTATCCCAGTCATAAATGGATTTGAATCACATGCAGTTTTTGGTCCTACGAGCAAGAGTTGTTTTCTGGTAAGGAAAGTCACTATTATGCTCCCATTGCCATACACAGTGCAAATAGCACTCGCGTCTGTTCCCAGCAAGTACAGTGTATTGGACTGAAGAGGAGCTACTGTTCTTGTCAGTTTCCTAAGCAGAGTTGAACTAGATATGGCCCGTGTGTGTGCGAACCACAGTTCTTTTGTTCTGAGCAAGCTCACTGTTCGGACCCCATAGAAAACACAATAGAGTAGAAGAGTGCTCTTTTCTCAAAAGCAGATTGTGTTTCTTGTAAGACGAGCTAGGGTTTGTTTCACAGTCCTAAATGGAGTTGAATCACAGGCAGTTTCGGGTCCTAAGAGCAAGAGTTGTTTTCTGGTAAGAAGATTCACTATTATGCTCCCATTGTCATACACAGGGCAAATAACACTGGCGTCTGTTCCCAGCAAGTACAGTGTATTGGACTGAAGAGGATCTACTGTTCTTGTCAGTTACCTAAGCAGAATTGAAATAGATATGGCCGGTGTGTGTAGTCAGCACAGATCTTTTGCTCTGAGCAAGCTCACTGTTCTGTCCCTATAGGAAACACCGGAAAGTAGAAGAGTGCTCTTTTCTCAAAAGCAGATTGTGTTTCTTGTAAGACTAGCTAGCATTTGTTTCCCAGTCCTAAATGGAATTGAATCACATGCAGTTTCTGGTCCTACAAGCAAGAGCTGTTTTCTGGTAAGAAGAGTCACTATTGCGCTCCCATTGCCATACAAAGTGCAAATAGCACTCGCGTCTGTTCCCAGCAAGTACAGTGTATTGGATTGAAGAGGATCTACTGTTCTTGTCAGTTTCCTAAGCAGAGTTGAATTAGATATGGCCCGTGTGTGTAGGAAGCACAGTTGTTTTGTTCTGAGCAAGCTCACTGTTCAGACCCAATAGGAAAAACAGTAGAGAAGAAGAGTGCTCTTTTCTCAAAAGCAGAGTGTGTTTCTTGTAAGGAAAGCTAGTGTTTGTTTCCCAGACAGAAATGGAGTTGAATCCCATGCAGTTTCTGGTCCTACGAGCAAGAGTTGTTTTCTGATAAGAAGAGTCACTATTGCGCTCCCATTGCCATACACAGTGCAAATAGCGCACGCGTCTGTTCCCAGCAAGTACAGTGTATTGGACTGAAGAGGAGCTATTGTTCTTGTCAGTTTCCTAAGCAGAATTGAACTAGATATGGCCGTGTGTGTAGGAAGCACAGTTCTTTTGTTCTGAGCAAGCTTACTGTTTGGACCCCATAGGAAACACAGTAGAGTAGAAGAGTGCTCTTTTCTCAAAAGCAGAGTATGTTTCTCATAAGGCGAGCTAGTGTTTGTTTCCCAGTCAGAAATGGAGTTGAATCACATGCAGTTTTCGGTCTTATGAGCAAGAGTTGTTTTCTTGTAAGAAGAGTCACTATTGTGCTCCCTTTGTCATACACAGGGCAAATAGCACTGGTGTCTGTTCCAAGCAAGTACAGTGTATTGGACTGAAGAGGATCTACTGTTCATGTCAGTTTCCTAAGCAGAATTGAAATAGATATGGCCTGTGTGTGTAGTCACCACAGTTCATTGTTCTGAGCAAGCTCACTGTACTGGCCCTATAAAAAGCACAGTAGAGTAGAAGAGTGCTCTTTTCACAAAAGCAGAGTGTGTTTCTTGTAAGGTGAGCTAGCATTTGTTTCCCAATCCTAAATGGAGTTGAATCACATGCAGTTTTTGGTCCTACGAGCAAGAGTTCTTTTCTGTTAAGGAAAGTCACTATTGTGCTCCCATTGCCATACACAGTGCAAATAGCACTCGCGTCTGTTCACAGCGAGTACAGTGTATTTGACTGACGAGGAGCTCTTTTCTTGTCAGTTTCCTAAGCAGAGTTGTTCTAGATATGGCCCGTGTGTGTAGGAAGCACAGTTCATTTGTTCTGAGCAAGCTCACTGTTCAGACCCCATAGGAAACACTGTAGAGTAGAAGAGTGCTCTTTTCTCAAAAGCAGAGTGTGTTTCTTGTAAGGCGAGCTAGTGTTTGTTTCCCAGTCAGAAATGGAGTTGAATCCCATGCAGTTTCTGGTCCTACAAGCAAGAGATTTTTTCTGGTAAGGAAAGTCACTATTGCGCTTCCATTGCCATACACTGTGCAAATACCACACGCGTCTGCTTCCAGCAAGTAACGTGTATTGGACTGAAGAGGATCTACTGTTCTTGTCAGTTTCCTAAGCAGAGTTGAACCAAATATGGACCGTGTGTGTACAAAGCACAGTTCTTTTGTTCTGAGCAAGCTCACTGTTCGGAACAATTAGGAAACACAGTAGAGTAGAAGAGTGCTCTTTTCTCAAAAGCAGAGTGTGTTTCTTGTAAGGCGAGCTAGTGTTTGTTTCCCAGTCAGAAATGGAGTTGAATGCCATGCAGTTTCTGGTCCTACGAGCAAGAGTTGTTTTATGGTAAGAAGAGTCACTATTGTGCTCCCATTGTCATGCACAGGGCAAATAGCAATGGTGTCTGTTCCCAGCATGTACAGTGTATTGGACTGAGGAGGATCTACTGTTCTTGTCAGGTTCCTAAGCAGAGTTGAACTAGATATGGCCCATGTGTGTAGGAAGCACAGTTCTTTTGTTCTGAGCAAGCACACTGTTCGGACCCAATAAAAAATACAGTAGAGTAGAAGAGTGCTCTTTTCTCTAAAGCAGAGTATGTTTCTTGTAAGGCAAGCTAGCGTTTGTTTCCCAGTCCTAAATGGAGTTGAATCACATGCAGTTTCTGCTCTTTAGAGCAAGAGTTGTTTTCTGGTAAGGAAAGTCACTATTATGCTCCCATTGCCATACACAGTGCAAATAGCACTCGCGTCTGTTCCCAGCAAGTACAGTGTATTGGACTGAAGAGGAGCTACTGTTCTTGTCAGTTTCCTAAGCAGAGTTGAACTAGATATGGCCCGTGTGTGTGCGAACCACAGTTCTTTTGTTCTGAGCAAGCTCACTGTTCGGACCCCATAGAAAACACAATAGAGTAGAAGAGTGCTCTTTTCTCAAAAGCAGATTGTGTTTCTTGTAAGACGAGCTAGGGTTTGTTTCACAGTCCTAAATGGAGTTGAATCACATGCAGTTTCGGGTCCTAAGAGCAAGAGTTGTTTTCTGGTAAGAAGATTCACTATTGCGCTCCCATTGTCATACACAGGGCAAATAACACTGGCGTCTGTTCCCAGCAAGTACAGTGTATTGGACTGAAGAGGATCTACTGTTCTTGTCAGTTACCTAAGCAGAATTGAAATAGATATGGCCCGTGTGTGTTGTCAGCACAGATCTTTTGTTCTGAGCAAGCTCACTGTTCAGGCCCTATAGTAATCACCGGAAAGTAGAAGAGTGCTCTTTTTTCAAAAGCAGAGTGTGTTTCTTGTAAGGCTAGCTAGCATTTGTTTCCCAGTCCTAAATGGAATTGAATCACATGCAGTTTCTGGTCCTACAAGGAAGAGCTGTTTTCTGGTAAGAAGAGTCACTATTGCGCTCCCATTGCCATACACAGTGCAAATAGCACTCGCGTCTGTTCCCAGCAAGTACAGTGTATTGGACTGAAGAGGATCTACTGTTCTTGTCAGTTTCCTAAGCAGAGTTGAATTAGATAGGGCCCGTGTGTGTAGGAAGCACAGTTGTTTTGTTCTGAGCAAGCTCACTGTTCAGACCCCATAGGAAACACAGTAGAGAAGAAGAGTGTTCTTTTCTCAAAAGCAGAGTGTGTTTCTTGTAAGGGAATCTAGTGTTTGTTTCCCAGTCAGAAATGGAGTTGAATCACATGCAGTTTTCGGTCTTATGAGCAAGAGTTGTTTTCTTGTAAGAAGAGTCACTATTGTGCTCCCTTTGTCATACACAGGGCAAATAGCCCTGGTGTCTGTTCCAAGCAAGTACAGTGTATTGGACTGAAGAGGATCTACTGTTCATGTCAGTTTCCTAAGCAGAATTGAAATAGATATGGCCTGTGTGTGTAGTCACCACAGTTCATTGTTCTGAGCAAGCTCACTGTACTGGCCCTATAAAAAGCACAGTAGAGTATAAGAGTGCTCTTTTCTCAAAAGCAGAGTGTGTTTCTTGTAAGGCGAGCTGGCATTTGTTTCCCAGTAATAAATGGAGTTGAATCACATGCAGTTTTTGGTTCTACGAGCAAGAGTTCTTTTCTGTTAAGGAAAGTCACTATTGTGCTCCCATTGCCATACACAGTGCAAATAGCACTCGCGTTTGTTCACAGCGAGTACAGTGTATTGGACTGACGAGGAGCTCTTTTCTTGTCAGTTTCCTAAGCAGAGTTGTTCTAGATATGGCCCGTGTGTGTAGGAAGCACAGTTCTTTTGTTCTGAGCAAGCTCACTGTTCGGATCCCATAGGAAACACTGTAGAGTAGAAGAGTGCTCTTTTCTCAAGAGCAGAGTGTGTTTCTTGTAAGGCGAGCTAGTGTTTGTTTCCCAGTCAGAAATGGAGTTGAATCCCATGCAGTTTCTGGTCCTACAAGCAAGAGATTTTTTCTGGTAAGGAAAGTCACTATTGTGCTTCCATTGACATACACTGTGCAAATACCACACGCGTCTGCTTCCAGCAAGTAACGTGTATTGGACTGAAGAGGATCTACTGTTCTTGTCAGTTTCCTAAGCAGAGTTGAACCAAATATGGACCGTGTGTGTACAAAGCACAGTTCTTTTGTTCTGAGCAAGCTCACTGTTCGGAACAATTAGGAAACACAGTAGAGTAGAAGAGTGCTCTTTTCTCAAAAGCAGAGTGTGTTTCTTGTAAGGCGAGCTAGTGTTTGTTTCCCAGTCAGAAATGGAGTTGAAGGCCATGCAGTTTCTGGTCCTACGAGCAAGAGTTGTTTTATGTTAAGAAGAGTCACTATTGTGCTCCCATTGTCATGCACAGGGCAAATAGCAATGGTGTCTGTTCCCAGCATGTACAGTGTATTGGACTGAGGAGGATCTACTGTTCTTGTCAGGTTCCTAAGCAGAGTTGAACTAGATATGGCCCATGTGTAGGAAGCACAGTTATTTTGTTCTGAGCAAGCACACTGTTCGGAGCCCATAAAAAATACAGTAGAGTAGAAGAGTGCTCTTTTCTCAAAAGCAGAGTATGTTTCTTGTAAGGCAAGCTAGCGTTGGTTTCCCAGTCCTAAATGGAGTTGAATCACATGCAGTTTCTGCTCCTTAGAGCAAGAGTTGTTTTCTGGTAAGGAAAGTCACTATTATTCTCCCATTGCCATACACAGTGCAAATAGCACTCGCGTCTGTTCCCAGCAAGTACAGTGTATTGGACTGAAGAGGAGATACTGTTCTTGTCAGTTTCCTAAGCAGAGTTGAACTAGATATGGCCCGTGTGTGTGCGAACCACAGTTCTTTTGTTCTGAGCAAGCTCACTGTTCGGACCCCATAGAAAACACAATAGAGTAGAAGAGTGCTCTTTTCTCAAAAGCAGATTGTGTTTCTTGTAAGAAGAGCTAGGGTTTGTTTCACAGTCCTAAATGGAGTTGAATCACATGCAGTTTCGGGTCCTAAGAGCAAGAGTTGTTTTCTGGTAAGAAGATTCACTATTGCGCTCCCATTGTCATACACAGGGCAAATAACACTGGCGTCTGTTCCCAGCAAGTACAGTGTATTGGACTGAAGAGGATCTACTGTTCTTGTCAGTTTCCTAAGCAGTGTTGAACTAGATATGGCCCGTGTGTGTAGGAAGCACAGTTCTTTTGTTCTGAGCAAGCTCACTGTTCTGGCCCTGGAGTAAACACAGTAGAGTAGAAGAGTGCTCTTTTCTCAAAAGCAGAGTGTGTTTCTTGTAAGGCAAGCTAGCGTTTGTGTCCCAGAAATAAATGGAGTTGCATCACATGCAGTTTTTGGTCCTACGAGCAAGAGTTGTTTTCTGGTAAGTAGAGTCACTATTGTGCTATCATTGCCATACACAATGCAAATAGCACTCGCGTCTGTTCCCAGCAAGTACAGTGTATTGGACTGAAGTGGAGCTACTGTTCTCGTCAGTTTCCTAAGCAGAGTTGAACTGGATATGGCCCGTGTTTGTAGGAAGCACAGTTCTTTTGTTCTGAGCAAGCTCACTGTTCTGGCCTTATAGGAAACACCGTAGAGTAGAAGAGTGCTCTTTTCTCAAAAGCAGAGTGTGTTTTTTGTACGGTGAACTAGCATTTGTTTCCCAGTCCTAAATGGAGTTGAATCCCATGCAGTTTCTGGTCCTACGAGCAAGAGTTGTTTTCTGGTAAGAAGAGTCACTATTGCGCTCCCATTGCCATACACAGTGCAAATAGCACTGGCGTCTGTTCCCAGCATGTAGAGTGTATTGGACTGAAGAGGAGATACTGTTCTTGTCAGTTTCCTAAGCAGAGTTGAACTAGATATGGCCCATGTGTGTAGGAAGCACAGTTCGTTTGTTCTGAGCAAGCTCACTGTTCGGACCCAATAGGAAACACAGTAGAGTAGAAGAGTGCTCTTTTCTCAAAAGCCGAGGGTGTTTCTTGTAAGGCGAGCTAGGGTTTGTTTCCCAGTCCTAAATGGAGTTGAGTCACATGCAGTTTTTGTTCCAATGAGCAAGAGTTGTTTTCTGGTAAGGAACGTCACTATTGCGCTCCCATTTCCATACAAAGTGCAAATAGCACTCGCGTCTATTCCCAGCAAGTACAGTGTATTGGACTTAAGAGGAGCTACTGTTCTCGTCAGTTCCTAAGCAGAGTTGAACTAGATATGGCCCGTGTGTGTAGGAAGCACAGTTCTTTTGTTCTGAGCAAGCTCACAGTTCTGGCCCTATGGGAAACACAGTAGAGTAGAAGAGTGCTCTTTTCTCAAAAGCAGAGTGTGTTTCTTGTAAGGCGAGGTAGCGTTTGTTTCCCAGTCCTAAATGGAGTTGAATCCCATGCAGTTTCTGGTCCTACGAGCAAGAGTTGTTTTCTGGTAAGAACAGACACTATTGTGCTCCCATTGTCATACACAGAGCAAATAGCACTGGCGTCTGTTCCCAGCATGTAGAGTGTATTGGACTGAAGAGGATCTACTGTTCTTGTCAGTTTCCTAAGCAGAATTGAACTAGATATGGCCCGGGTGTGAAGGAAGCACAGTTCTTTTGTTCTGAGCAAGCTCAATGTACTGGCCCTATAGGAAACACAGCAGAGTAGAAGAGTGCTCTTTTCTCAAAAGCAGAGTGTGTTTCTTGTAAGGTGAGCTAGCTTTTGTTTCCCAGTCCTAAATGGAGTTGAATCACATGCAGTTTTTGGTCCTATGAGCAAGAGTTGTTTTCTGGTAAGGAAAGTCACTATCGCGCTCCCATTTCCATACAAAGTGCAAATAGCACTCGCGTCTGTTCCCAGCAAGTACAGTGTATTGGACTGAAGGGGAGCTACAGTTCTCGTCAGTTTCCTAAGCAGAGTTGAACTAGATATGGCTCGTGTGTGTAGGAAGCACAGTTCTTTTGTTCTGAGCAAGCTCACTGTTCTGGCCCTGTGGGAAACACAGTAGAGTAGAAGAGTGCTCTTTTCTCAAAAGCAGAGTGTGTTTCTTGTAAGGCGAGCTATCGTTTTTTTCCCAGTCCTAAATGGAGTTGAATCCCATGCAGTTCCTGGTCCTACGAGCAAGAGTTGTTTTCTGGTAAGAAGAGTCACTATTGAGCTTCCATTGCTATACACAGTGGAAATAGCACTCGCTTCTCGTCCCAGCAAGTACAGTGTATTGGACAGAATAGGAGATACTGTTCTTGTCAGTTTCCTAAGCAGAGTTGAACTAGATATGGCCCGTGTGTGTAGGAAGCACAGTTCTTTTGTTCTGAGGAAGCTCACTGTTCTGGCCTTATAGGAAACACCGTAGAGTAGAAGAGTGCTCTTTTCTCAAAAGCAGAGTGTGTTTCTTGTAAGGTGAACTAGCTTTTGTTTCCCAGTCCTAAATGGAGTTGAATCCCATGCAGTTTCTGGTCCTACGAGCAAGAGTTGTTTTCTGGTAAGAAGAGTCACTATTGCGCTCCCATTGCAATAAACAGTGCAAATAGCACTGGCGTCTGTTCCCAGCAAGTACAGTGTATTGGACTGAAGAGGAGCTACTGTTCTTGTCAGTTTCCTAAGCAGAGTTGAACTAGATATGGCCCATGTGTGTAGGAAGCACAGTTCTTTTGTTCTGAGCAAGCTCACTGTTCGGACACCATAGGAAACACAGTAAAGTAGAAGAGTGCTCTTTTCTCAAAAGCCGAGTGTGTTTCTTGTAAGGCAAGCTAGCGTTGGTTTCCCAGTCCTAAATGGAGTTGAATCCCATGCAGTTTCTGGTCCTACGAGCAAGAGTTGTTTTCTGGTAAGAATAGTCACTATTACTCTCCCATTGTCATACACAGTGCAAACAGCACTGGCGTCTGTTCCCAGCAAGTACAGTGTATTGGACTGAAGAGGATCTACTGTTCTTGTCAGTTTCCTAAGTGGAATTGAACTAGATATGTCCCGTGTGTGAAGGAAGCACAGTTCTTTTGTTCTGAGCAAGCTCACTGTACTGGCACTATAGGAAACACTGAAGAGTAGAAGAGTGCTCTTTTCTCAAAAGCAGAGTGTGTTTCTTGTAAGGCGAGCTAGCGTTTGTTTCCCAGTCCTAAATGGAGTTGAATCCCATGCAGTTTTTGGTCCAATGAGAAAGAGTTGTTTTCTGGTAAGGAAAGTCACTATTGCGCTCCCATTTCCATACAAAGTGCAAATAGCACTCGTGTCTATTCCCAGCAAGTACAGTGTATTGGACTGAAGAGGAGCTACTATTCTCGTCAGTTCCTAAGCAGAGTTGAACTAGATATGGCCCGTGTGTGTAGGAAGCACAGTTCTTTTGTTCTGAGCAAGCTCACTGTTCTGGCCCTATGGGAAACACAGTAGAGTAGAAGAGTGCTCTTTTCTCAAAAACAGAGTGTGTTTCTTGTAAGCCGAGCTAGCGTTTGTTTCCCAGTCCTAAATGGAGTTGAATCCCATGCAGTTTCTGGTCCTATGAGCAAGAGTTGTTTTCTGGTAAGAAGAGACACTATTGTGCTCCCATTTTCATACACAGGGCAAATAGCACTGGCGTCTGTTCCCAGCATGTAGAGTGTATTGGACTGAAGAGGAGCTACTGTTCTTGTCAGTTTCCTAAGCAGAATTGAACTGGATATGGCCATGTGTGTAGGAAGCACAGTTCTTTTGTTCTGAGCAAGCTTGCTCTACTGGCCCTATAGGAAACACAGTAGAGTAGAAGAGTGCTCTTTTCTCAAAAGCAGAGTGTGTTTCTTTTAAGGAAAGCTAGTGTTTGTTTCCCAGACAGAAATGGAGTTGAATCCCATGCAGTTTCTGGTCCTACGAGCAAGAGTTGTTTTCTGATAAGAAGAGTCACTATTGTGCTCCCATTGCCATACACAGTGCAAATAGCACACGCGTCTGTTCCCAGAAAGTACAGTGTATTGGACTGAAGAGGAGCTACTGTTCTTGTCAGTTTCCTAAGCAGAATTGAACTAGATATGGCCGTGTGTGTAGGAAGCACAGTTCTTTTGTTCTGAGCAAGCTCACTGTTTGGACCCCATAGGAAACACAGTAGAATAGAAGAGTGCTCTTTTCTCAAAAGCAGAGTGTGTTTCTCATAAGGCGAGCTAGTGTTTGTTTCCCAGTCAGAAATGGAGTTGAATCACATGCAGTTTTCGGTCTTATGAGCAAGAGTTGTTTTCTTGTAAGAAGAGTCACTATTGAGCTCCAATTGTCATACACAGGGCAAATAGCACTGGTGTCTGTTCCAAGCAAGTACAGTGTATTGGACTGAAGAGGATCTACTGTTCTTGTCAGTTTCCTAAGCAGAATTGAAATAGATATGGCCTGTGTGTGTAGTCAGCACAGTTCATTGTTCTGAGCAAGCTCACTGTACTGGCCCTATAAAAAGCACAGTAGAGTAGAAGAGTGCTCTTTTCTCAAAAGCAGAGTGTGTTTCTTGTAAGGCGAGCTAGTGTTTGTTTCCTAGTCAGAAATGGAGTTGAATCCCATGCAGTTTCTGGTCCAACAAGCAAGAGATTTTTTCTGGTAAGGAAAGTCACTATTGCGCTTCCATTGCCATACACTGTGCAAATACCACACGCGTCTGCTTCCAGCAAGTAACGTGTATTGGACTGAAGAGGATGTACTGTTCTTGTCAGTTTCCTAAGCAGAGTTGAACCAAATATGGATCGTGTGTGTACAAAGCACAGTTCTTTTGTTATGAGCAAGCTCACTGTTCGGAACAATTAGGAAACACAGTAGAGTAGAAGAGTGCTCTTTTCTCAAAAGCAGAGTGTGTTTCTTGTAAGGCGAGCTAGTGTTTGTTTCCCAGTCAGAAATGGAGTTGAATGCCATGCAGTTTCTGGTCCTATGAGCAAGAGTTGTTTTATGCTAAGAAGAGTCACTATTGTGTTCCCATTGTCATGCACAGGGCAAATAGCAATGGTGTCTGTTCCCAGCATGTACAGTGTATTGGACTGAGGAGGATCTACTGTTCTTGTCAGGTTCCTAAGCAGAGTTGAACTAGATATGGCCCATGTGTGTAGGAAGCACAGTTCTTTTGTTCTGAGCAAGCACACTGTTCGGAGCCCATAAAAAATACAGTAGAGTAGAAGAGTGCTCTTTTCTCAAAAGCAGAGTATGTTTCTTGTAAGGCAAGCTAGCGTTGGTTTCCCAGTCCTAAATGGAGTTGAATCCCATGCAGTTTCTGCTCCTTAGAGCAAGAGTTGTTTTCTGGTAAGGAAAGTCACTATTATGCTCCCATTGCCATACACAGTGCAAATAGCACTCGCGTCTGTTCCCAGCAAGTACAGTGTATTGGACTGAAGAGGAGCTACTGTTCTTCTGAGTTTCCTAAGAAGAGAGTTGAACTAGATATGGCCCGTGTGTGTGCGAACCACAGTTCTTTTGTTCTGAGCAAGCTCAGTGTTTGGACCCCATAGAAAACACAATAGAGTAGAAGAGTGCTCTTTTCTCAAAAGCAGATTGTGTTTCTTGTAAGACGAGCTAGGGTTTGTTTCACAGTCCTAAATGGAGTTGAATCACATGCAGTTTCGGGTCCTAAGAGCAAGAGTTGTTTTCTGGTAAGAAGATTCACTATTGCGCTCCCATTGTCATACACAGGGCAAATAACACTGGCGTCTGTTCCAAGCAAGTACAGTGTATTGGACTGAAGAGGATCTACTGTTCTTGTCAGTTACCTAAGCAGAATTGAAATAGATATGGCCCGTGTGTGTAGTCAGCACAGATCTTTTGTTCTGAGCAAGCTCACTGTTCTGGCCCTATAGGAAACACCGGAAAGTAGAAGAGTGCTCTTTTCTCAAAAGCAGAGTGTGTTTCTTGTAAGGCTAGCTAGCATTTGTTTCCCAGTCCTAAATGGAATTGAATCACATGCAGTTTCTGGTCCTACAAGCAAGAGCTGTTTTCTGGTAAGAAGAGTCATTATTGCGCTCCCATTGCCATACACAGTGCAAATAGCACTCGCGTCTGTTCCCAGCAAGTACAGTGTATTGGACTGAAGAGGATCTACTGTTCTTGTCAGTTTCCTAAGCAGAGTTGAATTAGATGTAGCCCGTGTGTGTAGGAAGCACAGTTGTTTTGTTCTGAGCAAGCTCACTGTTCAGACCCCATAGGAAACACAGTAGAGTAGAAGAGTGCTCTTTTCTCAAAAGCAGAGTGTGTTTCTTGTAAGGAAAGCTAGTGTTTGTTTCCCAGACAGAAATGGAGTTGAATCCCATGCAGTTTCTGGTCCTACGAGCAAGAGTTGTTTTCTGATAAGAAGAGTCACTATTGCGCTCCCATTGCCATACACAGTGCAAATAGCGCACGCGTCTGTTCCCAGCAAGTACAGTGTATTGGACTGAAGAGGAGCTACTGTTCTTGTCAGTTTCCTAAGCAGAATTGAACTAGATATGGCCGTGTGTGTAGGAAGCACAGTTCTTTTGTTCTGAGCAAGCTCACTGTTTGGACCCCGTAGGAAACACAGTAGAGTAGAAGAGTGCTCTTTTCTCAAAAGCAGAGTGTGTTTCTCATAAGGCGAGCTAGTGTTTGTTTCCCAGTCAGAAATGGAGTTGAATCACATGCAGTTTTCGGTCTTATGAGCAAGAGTTGTTTTCGTGTAAGAAGAGTCACTATTGTGCTCCCATTGTCATACACAGGGCAAATAGCACTGGTGTCTGTTCCAAGCAAGTACAGTGTATTGGACTGAAGAGGATCTACTGTTCTTGTCAGTTTCCTAAGCAGATTTGTTCTAGATATGGCCCGTGTGTGTAGGAAGCACAGTTCTTTTGTTCTGAGCAAGCTCACTGTTCGGACCCCATAGGAAACACTGTAGAGTAGAAGAGTGCTCTTTTCTCAAAAGCAGAGTTTGTTTCTTGTAAGGCGAGCTAGTGTTTGTTTCCCAGTCAGAAATGGAGTTGAATCCCATGCAGTTTCTGGTCCTACAAGAAAGAGATTTTTTCTGGTAAGGAAAGTCACTATTGCGCTTCCATTGCCATACACTGTGCAAATACCACACGCGTCTGCTTCCAGCAAGTAACGTGTATTGGACTGAAGAGGATCTACTGTTCTTGTCAGTTTCCTAAGCAGAGTTGAACCAAATATGGACCGTGTGTGTACAAAGCACAGTTCTTTTGTTCTGAACAAGCTCACTGTTCAGAACAATTAGGAAACACAGTAGAGTAGAAGAGTGCTCTTTTCTCAAAAGCAGAGTGTGTTTCTTGTAAGGCGAGCTAGTGTTTGTTTCCCAGTCAGAAATGGAGTTGAATGCCATGCAGTTTCTGGTCCTACGAGCAAGAGTTGTTTTCTGGTAAGAAGAGTCACTATTGTGCTCCCATTGTCATGCACAGGGCAAATAGCAATGGTGTCTGTTCCCAGCATGTACAGTGTATTGGACTGAGGAGGATCTACTGTTCTTGTCAGGTTCCTAAGCAGAGTTGAACTAGATATGGCCCATGTGTGTAGGAAGCACAGTTCTTTTGTTCTGAGCAAGCACACTGTTCGGACCCCATAAAAAATACAGTAGAGTAGAAGAGTGCTTTTTTCTCAAAAGCAGAGTATGTTTCTTGTAAGGCAAGCTAGTGTTTGTTTCCCAGTCCTAAATGGAGTTGAATCACAAGCAGTTTCTTCTCCTTAGAGCAAGAGTTGTTTTCTGGTAAGGAAAGTCACTATTATGCTCCCATTGCCATACACAGTGCAAATAGCACTCGCGTATGTTCCCAGCAAGTACAGTGTATTGGACTGAAGAGGAGCTACTGTTCTTGTCAGTTTCCTAATCAGAGTTGAACTAGATATGGCCTGTGTGTGTGGGAACCACAGTTCTTTTGTTCTGAGCAAGCTCACTGTTCGGACCCCATAGAAAACACAATAGAGTAGAAGAGTGCTCTTTTCTCAAAAGCAGAGTGTGTTTCTTGTAAGGCGAGCTAGCGTTTGTTTCACAGTCCTAAATGGAGTTGAATCACATGCAGTTTCGGGTCCTAAGAGCAAGAGTTGTTTTCTGGTAAGAAGATTCACTATTGCGCTCCCATTGTCATATACAGGGCAAATATCACTGGCGTCTGTTCCCAGCAAGTACAGTGTATTGGACTGAAGAGGATCTACTGTTCTTGTCAGTTACCTAAGCAGAATTGAAATAGATATGGCCCGTGTGTGTAGTCAGCACAGTTCTTTTGTTCTGAGCAAGCTCACTGTTCTGGCCCTATAGGAAACACAGGAAAGTAGAAGAGTGCTCTTTTCTCAAAAGCAGAGTGTGTTTCTTGTAAGGCTAGCTAGCATTTGTTTCCCAGTCCTAAATGGAATTGAATCACATGCAGTTTCTGGTCCTACAAGCAAGAGCTGTTTTCTGGTAAGAAGAGTCATTATTGCGCTCCCATTGCCATACACAGAGCAATTAGCAAACAATTCTGTTTCCAGCAAGTACAGTGTATTGGACTGAAGAGGAGCTACTGTTCTTGTCTGTTTCCTAAGCAGAGTTGAACTAGATATGGCCGTGTGTGTAGGAAGCACAGTTCTTTTGTTCTGAAAAGCTCACTGTTCGGACTCCATAGGAAACACAGTAGAGTAGAAGAGTGCTCTTTTCTCAAAAGCAGAGTGTGTTTCTTGTAAGGCGAGCTAGTGTTTGTTTTCCAGTCCTAAATGGAGTTGCATCACATGCAGTTTTTGGTCCTAGGTGCAAGAGTTGTTTTCTGGTAAGAAGAGTCACTATTGTGCTCCCATTGTCATACACAGGGCAAATAGCACTGTCGTCCATTCCCAGCATGTACAGTGTATTGGACTGAAGAGGATCTACTCTTCTTGTCAGTTTCCGAAGCAGAATTGAACTAGTTATGGCCGTGTGTGTACGAAGCCCAGTTCTTTTTTTCTGATCAAGTACACTATTCTGGCGATATAGGAAACATGTAGAGTAGAAGAGTGCTCTTTTCTCAAAAGCAGAGTGTGTTTCTTGTAAGGAGACCTAGCGTTTGTTTTCCATTCCTAAATGGAGTTGAATAACATGAAGTTTTGGGTCCTACAAGCAAGAGTTGTTTTCTGGTAAGGAAAGTCACTATTGCGATCCCATTGCATTACAAAGTGAAAATAGCACTCGTGTCTGTTCCCAGCAAGTACAGTGTATTGGACTTAAGAGAAGCTACTGTTCTTGTCATTTTCCTAAGCAGAGTTGAACTAGATATGGCCCGTGTGTGTGAAGCACAGTTCTTTTGTTCTGAGCAACCTCACTGTTCGGACAACATAGGAAACACAGTAGAGTAGAAGAGTGCTCTTTTCTCAAAAGCAGAGTGTGTTTCTTGTAAGGCGAGGTAGCGTTTGTTTCCCAGTCCTAAATGGAGTTGAATCCCATGCAGTTTCTGGTCCTACGAGCAAGAGTTGTTTTCTGGTAAGAAGAGACACTATTGTGCTCCCATTGTCATACACAGGGCAAATAGCACTGGCGTCTGTTCCCAGCATGTAGAGTGTATTGGACTGAAGAGAAGCTACTGTTCTTGTCAGTTTCCTAAGCAGAATTGAGCTGGATATGGCCATGTGTGTAGGAAGCACAGTTCTTTTGTTCTGAGCAAGCTTGCTGTACTGGCCCTATAGGAAACACAGGAGAATAGAAGGGTGCTCTTTTCTCAAAAGCAGAGTGTGTTTCTTGTAAGGCGAGCTAACGTTTGTTTCCCAGTCCTAAATGGAGTTGAATCACATGCAGTTTTTGGTCCTACGAGCAAGAGTTTTTTTCTGGTAAGGAAAGTCACTATTGCGCTCCCATTTCCATACAAAGTGCAAATAGCACTCGCGTCTGTTCCCAGGAAGTACAGTCTATTGGACTGAAGAGGAGCTACTGTTCTCGTCAGTTTCCTAATCAGAGTTGAACTAGATATGGCCCGTATGTGTAGGAAGCACAGTTCTTTTGTTCTGAGCAAGCTCACTGTTCTGGCCATATAGGAAACACAGTAGAGTAGAAGAGTGCTCTTTTCTCAAAAGCAGAGTGTGTTTCTTGTAAGGCGAGCTAGCGTTTTTTTCCCAGTCCTAAATGGAGTTGAATCCCATGCAGTTTCTGGTCGTATGAGCAAGAGTTGTTTTCTGGTAAGAAGAGTCACTATTGTGCTTCCATTGCCATACACAGTGCAAATAGCACTCGCTTCTCTTCCCAACAAGTACAGTGTATTGGACAGAATAGGAGATACTGTTCTTGTCAGTTTCCTAAGCAGAGTTAAACTAGATATGGCCCGTGTGTGTAGGATGCACAGTTCTTTTGTACTGAGCAAGCTCACTGTTCGGACACCATAGGAAACACAGTAGAATAGAAGTGTTCCCTTTTCTCAAAAGCAGAGCGTGTTACTTGTAAGTCGAGCTAGCGTTTGTTTCCCAGTCCTAAGTGGAGTTGAATCACATGCAGTTTCTGGTCCTACGAGCAAGAGTTGTTTTCTGTTAAGGAGAGGCACTATTGTGCTCCCATTGCTGTACACAGTGCAAATAGCACTGGCGTCTGTTCCCAGCAAGTACAGTGTATTGGACTGAAGAGGATCTACTGTTCTTGTCAGTTTCCTAAGCAGAATTGAACTAGATATGGCCCGTGTGTGAAGGAAGCACAGTTCTTTTGTTCTGAGCAAGCTCACTGTTCTGGCCCTATGGGAAACTTAGTAGAGTAGAAGAGTGCTCTTTTCTCAAAAGCAGAGTGTGTTTCTTGTAAGGCGAGGTAGCGTTTGTTTCCCAGTCCTAAATGGAGTTGAATCCCATGCAGTTTCTGGTCCTACGAGCAAGAGTTGTTTTCTGGTATGAAGAGACACTATTGTGCTCCCATTGTCATACACAGGGCAAATAGCACTGGCGTCTGTTCCCAGCATGTAGAGTGTATTGGACTGAAGAGCAGCTACTGTTCTTGTCAGTTTCTTAAGCAGAATTGAACTGGATATGGCCATGTGTGTAGGAAGCACAGTTCTTTTGTTCTGAGCAAGCTCTCTGTACTGGCCCTTTAGGAAACACAGTAGAGTAGAAGAGTGCTCTTTTCTCAAAAGGAGAGTGTGTTTCTTGTAAGGCGAGCTAGCGTTTGTTTCCCAGTCCTAAATGGAGTTAAACCACATGCAGTTTTTGGTCCTACGAGCAAGAGTTGTTTTCTGGTGAGGAAAGTCACTATTGAGCTCCCATTGCCATACACAGTTCAAATAGCACTAGCTTCTGTTCCCAGCAAGTAGAGTGTATTGGACTGAAGAGGAGCTACTGTTCTTGTCAGTTTCCTAAGCAGAGTTGAACTAGATATGGCCCGTGTGTGTAGGAAGCACAGTTCTTTTGTTCTGAGCAAGCTCACTGTTCAGACAACATAGGAAAAAAAGTAGAGTAGAAGAGTGCTCTTTTCTCAAAATCAGAGTGTGTTTCTTGTAAGGAGAGTTAGTGTTTGTTTCCCAGTCAGAAATGGAGTTGAATCCCATGCAGTTTCTGGTCCTACGAACAAGATTTGTTTTCTGGTAAGAAGAGTCACTGTTGTGCTCCCATTGCCATACACAGTGCAAATAGCACACGCGTCTGTTCTCAGCAAGTACAGTGTACTGGACTGAAGAGGAGCTACTGTTCTTGCCAGTTTCCTAAGTAAAATTGAACTAGATATGGCCGTGTGTGTAGGAAGCACAGGTCTTTTGTTCTGAGCAAGCTCACTGTTCTGGCCATATAAGAAACACAGTAGAGTAGAAGAGTGCTCTTTTCTCAAAAGCAGAGTGTGTTTCTCGTAAGGTAAGCTAGCGTTTATTTCCCAGTTCTAAATGGAGTAGAATCACATGCAGTTTTCGGTCCTACGAGCAAAAGTTGTTTTCTGGTAAGGAATGTCACTATTGAGCTCACAATGCGATACACAGTGCAAATAGCACTCGCGTCTGTTCCCAGCAAGTACAGTGTATTGTGTTGAAGAGGAGCTACTTTTCTTGTAAGTTTTTTAAGCAGAGTTGAACTAGATATGGCCCGTGTGTGTAGGAAGCACAGTTCTTTTGTTCTGAACAAGCTCACTGTTCGGAACACTTAGGAAACACAGTAGAGTAGAAGAGTGCTCTTTTCTCAAAAGCAGATTGTGTTTTTTGTAAGGCGAGATAGCGTTTGTTTCCCAGTCCTAAATGGAGTTGAATCCAATACAGTTTCTGGTCCTACGAGCAAGAGTTGTTTTCTGGTAAAAAGAGTCACTGTTGCGGTCCCATTGTCATACACAGTGCAAATAGCACTGGCATCTGTTCCCAGCATGTACAGTGTATTGGACTGAAGAGGATCTACTGTTCTTGTCAGTGTCCTAAGCAGAGTTGAACAAGATATGGCCCGTGTGTGTAGGAAGCACAGTTCTTTTTTTCTGAGCAAGCTTACTGTTCAACCCCATAGGAAACACAGTTGAGTAGAAGAGTGCTCTTTTCTCAAAAGCAGAGTGTGTTTCTTGTTAGGCGAGCTAATGTTTGTTTCTCCGTCAGAAATTGAGTTGAATCCCATGCAGTTTCTGGTCCTACGAGCAAGAGTTGTTTTCTGGTAAGAAGAGTCACTATTGCGCTCCCATTATCATACACAGTGCAAATAGCACTCGCGTCTGTTCTAAGCAAGTACAGTGTATTGGACTGAAGAGGAGCTACTGTTCTAGTCAGTTTCCTAAGCATAGTTGAACTAGATATGGCCGTGTGTGTAGGAAGCACAGTACTTTTGTTCTGAGCAAGCTCACTGTTCGGATCCCATAGGAAACACAGTAGAGTAGAAGAGTGCCGTTATCTCAAAAGCAGAGTGTGTTTCTTGTAAGGCGAGCTAGCATTTGCTTTCCAGTCAGAAATGGAGTTGAATCACATGCAGTTTCTGGTCCTATGAGCAAGAGATGTTTTCTGGTAAGAAGAGTCACTATTGCGCTCCCATTGCCATACACAGTGCAAATAGCACTCGCGTCTGTTCCCAGCAAGTACAGTGTATTGGAATAAAGAGGATCCTCTGTTCTTGTCAGTTTCCTAAGCAGAGTTGAACTAGATATGGCCCCGGTGTGTAGGAAGCACAGTTCTTTTGTTCTGAGCAAGCTCACTGTTCGGACCCCATAGGAAACACAGTAGAGTAGAAGAGTGCCCTTTTCTCAAAAGCAGAGTGTGTTATTGAAAGGCGAGCTAGCATTTGTTTCCCAGTCCTAAATGGAGTTGAATCACATGCAGTTTTTGGTCTTATGTGTAAGAGTTGTTTTCTGGTAAGGAAAGTCACTATAGCGCTCCCATTGCCATACACAGTGCAAATAGCACTCGCGTCTCTTCCCAGCAAGTACAGTGTATTGGACTGAAGAGGAGCTACTGTTCTTGTCAGTTTCCTAAGCAGAGTTGAACTAGATATGGCCCCTGTGTGTAGGAAGCACAGTTCTTTTGTTCTGAGCAAGCTCACTGTTCGGAACCCATGGGAAACACGGTAGAGTAGAGGAGTGCTCTTTTCTCAAAAGCAGAGTGTGTTTCTTGTAAGGCAAGCTAACGTTTGTTTCCCAGTCCTAAATAAAGTTGAGTCACTTGCAGTTTTTGGTCCTACGAGCAAGAATTGTTTTATGGTAAGAATTGTCACTATTGCACTCCCATTGTCATACACAGGGCAAATAGCACTGGTGTCGGTTCCCAGCATGTACAGTGTATTGGACTGAGGGGTATCTACTGTTCTTGTCAGTTTCCTAAGCAGAATTGAACTAGATATGGCCCGTCTGTGAAGGAAGCACAGTTCTTTTGTTCTGAGCAAGCTCACTGTACTGGCCCTATAGGAAACACAGTAGAGTAGAAGAGTGCTCTTTTCTCAAAAGCAGAGTGTGTTTCTTGTAAGGCGAGCTAGCGTTTGTTTCCCAGTCCTAAATGGAGTTGAATCACATGCAGTTTTCAGTCCTACGAACAAGAGTTGTTTTCTGGTAAGGAAAGTCACTATTGAGCTCCCATTGCCATACACAGTACAAATAGCACTCGCGTCTTTTCCCAGCAAGTACAGTGTATTGGACTGAAGAGGAGCTACTGTTCTTGACAGTTTCCAAAGCAGAGTTGAACTAGATATGGCCCGTCTGTGTAGGAAGCACAGTTCTTTTTTTCTGAGCAAGCTCACTGTTCAGACGCCATAGGAAACACAGTTGAGTAGAAGAGTGCTCATTTCTCAAAAGAAGAGTGTGTTTCTTGTAAGGCGAGCTAGTGTTTGTTTCCCAATTAGAAATGGAGTCGAATCCCATGCAGTTTCTGGTCCTACGAGCAAAAGTTTTTTTCTGGTAAAAAGAGTCACTATTGCGCTCCCATTGCCATACACAGTGCAAATAGCACACGCGTCTGTTCCCAGCAAGTACAGTGTATTGGACTGAATAGGAGCTACTGTTCTTGTCAGTTTCCTAAGCAGAATTAAACCTGATATGGCCGTGTGTGTAGGAAGCACACCTCTTTTGTTCTGAGCAAGCTCACTGTTCTGGCCATATAGGAAACACAGTAGAGTAGACTAGTGCTCTTTTCTCAAAAGCAGAGTGTGTTTCTTGTAAGGTGACCTAGCGTTTGTTTCCCAGTCCTAAATGGAGTTGTATCACATGCAGTTTTTGGTCATACAAGCAAGAGTTGTTTTCTGGTAGGGAAAGTCACTATTGCACTCTCATTGCAATACACATTACTAATAGCACTCGCGTCTGTTCCCAGCAAGTACAGTGTATTGGACTGAATAGGAGCTACTGTTCTTGTTAGTTTCCTAAGCAGAGTTGAACTAGATAGGGTCCGTGTGTGTAGGAAGCACAGTTCTTTTGTTCTGAGCAAGCTCACTGTTTGGAACCCATAGGAAACACAGTAGCGAAGAAGAGTGCTCTTTTCTGAAAAGCAGAGTGTGTTTCTTGTAAGGCGACCTAGCGTTTGTTTCCTAGTCCTAAATGGAGTTGAATCACATGCAGTTTCTGGTCCTACGAGCAAGAGTTTTTTTCTGGTAAGGAAAGTCACTATTGCGCTACCATTTCCATACAAAGTGCAAATAGCACTCGCATCTGTTCCCAGGAAGTACAGTGTATTGGACTTAAGAGGAGCTACCGTTCTTGTCAGTTTCCTAAGCAGAGTTGAACTAGATATGGCCCGTGTGTGTAGGAAGCACAGTTCTTTTGTTCTGAGCAAGCTCACTGTTCTGGCCCTATGGGAAACACAGTAGAGTAGAAGAGTGCTCTTTTCTCAAAAGCAGAGCGTTTTTCTTGTAAGGCGAGGTAGCGTTTGTTTCCCAGTCCTAAATGGAGTTGAATCCCATGCAGTTTCTGGTCCTATGAGTAAGAGTTTTTTTCTGGTAAGAAGAGACACTATTGTGCTCCCATTGTCATATACAGGGCAAATAGCACTGGCGTCTTTTTCCAGCATGTAGAGTATATTGGACTGAAGAGGAGCTACTGTTCTTGTCAGTTTCCTAAGCAGCATTGAACTAGATATGGCCCGTGTGTGAAGATAGCACAGTTTTTTTGTTCTGAGCAAGCTCACTGTACTGGCACTATAGGAAACACAGCAGAGTAGAAGAGTGCTCTTTTCTCAAAAGCAGAGTGTGTTTCTTGTAAAGCGTAGTAGCGTTTGTTTCCCAGTCCTAAATGGAGTTGAATCACATGCAGTTTTTAGTCCTACGAGCAAGAGTTGTTTTCTGGTAAGGAAAGTCCCTATTGCGCTCCCATTTCCATACAAAGTGCAAATAGCACTCGCATCTGTTCCCAGGAAGTACAGTGTATTGGACTGAAGAGGAGCTACTGTTCTCGTCAGTTTCCTAAGCAGAGTTGAACTAGATATGGCCCGTGTGTGTAGGAAGCACAGTTCTTTGTTCTGAGCAAGCTCACTGTTCTGGCCCTATGGGAAACACAGTAGAGTAGAAGAGTGCTCTTTTCCAAAAACAGAGTGTGTTTCTTGTAAGGCGAGCTAGTGTTTGTTTCCCAGTCCTAAATGGAGTTGAATCACATGCAGTTTTTGGTCCTACGAGCAAGAGTTGTTTTCTGGTAAGGAAAGTCACTATTGCGCTCCCATTGCCATACACAGTGCAAATAGCACTCGCAGCTATTCCCAGCAAGTACAGTGTATTGGACTGAAGAGGAGCTACTGTTCTTGTCAGTTTCCTAAGCAGAGTTGAACAAGATATGGCCCGTGTGTGTAGGAAGCACAGTTCTTTTGTTCTGAGCAAGCTCACTGTTCGTACCCCATAGGAAACACAGTAGAGTAGAAGTGTGCCCTTTTCTCAAAAGCAGAGCGTGTTTCTTGTAAGGCGAGCTAGCGTTTTCTTCCCAGACCTAAATGGAGTTGAATCCCATGCAGTTTCTGGTCCTACGAGCAAGAGTTGTTTTCTGGTAAGAGGAGACACTATTGTGCTCCCATTGTCATACACAGGGCAAATAGCACTGGCGTCTGTTCACAGCATGTACACTGTATTGGACTGAAGAGGATCTACTGCTCTTGTCAGTTTCCTAAGCAGAATTGAACTAGATATGTCCGTGTGTGTAGGAAGCACAGTTTTTTTGTTCTGAGCAAGCTCACTGTTCTGGCCATATAGGAAAAACAGTAGAGTAGAAGAGTGCTCTTTTCTCAAAAGCAGAGCGTGTTTCCTGTAAGGCGAGCTAGAGTTTGTTTCCCAGTCCTAAGTGGAGTTGAATCACATGCAGTTCCTGGTCCTAGGAGCAACAGTTGTTTTCTGGTAAGGAAAGACACTATTGTGCTCCCATTGCTGTACACAGTGCAAATAGCACTCGCGTCTGTTCCCAGCAAGTACAGTGTACTGGACTGAAGAGGAGCTACTGTTCTTGTCAGTTTCCTAAGTAAAATTGAACTAGATATGGCCGTGTGTGTAGAAAGCACAGGTCTTTTGTTCTGAGTAAGCCCACTGTTCTGGCCATATAAGGAACACAGTAGAGTAGAAGAGTGCTCTTTTCTCAAAAGCAGAGTGTGTTTCTTGTAAGGCAAGCTAGCGTTTATTTCCCAGTTCTAAATGGTGTTGAATCACATGCAGTTTTTGGTCCTACGAGCAAGAGTTGTTTTCTGGTAAGGAAAGTCACTATTGAGCACACATTGCCATACACAGTGCAAATAGCACTCGCGTCTGTTCCAAGCAAGTACAGTGTATTGTATTGAAGAGGAGCTACTTTTCTTGTCAGTTTCCTAAGCAGAGTTGAACTAGATATGGCCCGTGTGTAGGAAGCACAGTTCCTTTGTTCTGAGCAATCTCACTGTTCGGAACACTTAAGAAACACAGTAGAGTAGAAGAGTGCTCTTTTCTCAAAAGCAGATTGTGTTTCTTGTAAGGCGAGATAGCGTTTGTTTATCAGTCCTAAATAAAGTTGAGTCACTTGCAATTTTTGGTCCTACGAGCAAGATTTGTTTTATGGTAAGAATTGTCACTATTGCACTCCCATTGTCATACACAGGGCAAATAGCACTGGTGTCGGTTCCCAGCATGTACAGTGTATTGGACTGAAGAGTATCTACTGTTCTTGTCAGTTTCTTAAGCAGAATTAATTTAGATATGGCCGTGTGTGTAGGAAGCACAGTTCTTTTGTTCTGAGCAAGCTCACCGTTCTGGCCACATAGGAAACACAGTAGAGTAGAAGAGTGCTCTTTTCTCAAAAACAGAGTGTGTTTCTTGTAAGGCAAGCTAGCATTTGTTTCCCAGTCCTAAATGGAGTTGAATCACATGCAGTTTTTGGTCCTAGGAGCAAGAGTAGTTTTCTGGTAAGGAAAGTCACTATTGTGCTCCAATTGCTATACACAGTGCAAATAGCACTGGCGTCTGTTCCCAGCAATTACAGTGTATTGGACTGAAGAGGAGCAACTGTTCTTCTAAGTTTCCTAAAAAGAGTTGAACTAGATATGGCCCGTGTGTGTAGGAAGCAAAGTTCTTTTGTTCTGAGCAACTCATTTTTCGGACCCCAAAGGAAAAACAGTAGAGTAGAAGAGTGCTGTTTTCTCAAAATCAGAGTCTGTTTCTTGTAAGGCGAGCTTGCGTTTATTTCCAAGTTCTAAATGGAGTTGAATCACATGCAGTTTTCAGTCCTACGAGCAACAGTTGTTTTCTGGTAAGGAAAGTCACTATTGAGCTCCTATTGCCATACACAGTACAAATAGCACTCGCGTCTGTTCCCAGCAAGTACAGTGTATTGGACTGAAGAGGAGCTACTGCTCTTGACAGTTTCCAAAGCAGAGTTGAACTAGATATGGCCCGTGTGTGTAGGAAGCACAGTTCTTTTTTTCTGAGCAAGCTCACTGTTCAGACGCCATAGGAAACACAGTTGAGTAGAAGAGTGCTCATTTCTCAAAAGCAGAGTGTGTTTCTTGTAAGGCGAGCTAGTGTTTGTTTCCCAGTTAGAAATGGAGTTGAATCCCATGCAGTTTCTGGTCCTACGAGCAAAAGTTGTTTTCTGGTAAAAAGAGTCACTATTGCGCTCCCATGGCCATACACAGTGCAAATAGCACACGCGTCTTTTCCCAGCAAGTACAGTGTATTGGACTGAATAGGAGCTACTGTTCTTGTCAGTTTCCTAAGCAGAATTGAACTAGATATGGCCGTGTGTGTAGGAAGCACACCTCTTTTGTTCTGAGCAAGCTCACTCTTCTGGCCATATAGGAAACACAGTAGAGTAGACTAGTGCTCTTTTCTCAAAAGCAGAGTGTGTTTCTTGTAAGGCGAGCTAGCGTTTGTTTCCCAGTCCTAAATGGAGTTGAATCACATACAGTTTCTGGTCCTACGAGCAAGAGTTGTTTTCTGGTGAGAAGAGTCACTATTGTGCTGCCATTGCCATACACAGGACAAATAGCACTGGCGTCAGTTCCTAGAAATTACAGAGTATTGGACTGAAGAGGACCTACTGTTCTTGTCAGGTTTATAAGCAGATTTGAACTAGATATGATCTATGTGTGTAGGAAGCACAGTTTTTTTGTTCTGAGCAAGCTCACTGTTCGGACCCCATAGGAAACACAGTAGAGTAGAAGAGTGCTCTTTTCTCTAAAGCAGAGTGTGTTTCTTGTAAGGCGAGCTCCCGTTTGTTTCCCAGTCCTAAATGGAGTTGCGTCACATGCAGTTTTTGTTCCTATGAGCAAGAGTTGTTTTCTGGTAAAAAGAGTCACTATTGCGCTCCAAATGCCATACAAAGTGCAAATAGCACTCGCGTCTGTTCCCAGCAAGTACAGTGTATTGGACTGAATAGGCGCTACTGTTCTTGTCAGTTTCCTAAGCAGAGTTGAACTAGATATGATCTATGTGTGTAGGAAGCACAGTTCTTTTGTTCTGAGCAAGCTCACTGTTCTGACCCCATAGGAAACACAGTAGAGTAGAACAGTGCTCTTTTCTCAAAAGCAGAGTGTGTTTCTTGTAAGGAGAGCTAGTGTTTGTTTCCCAGTCCTAAATGGAGTTGAATCACATGCAGTTTCTGGTCCTACGAGCAAGGGTTGTTTTCTGGTAAGGAAAGTCACTATTGCGCTCCCATTGCCATACACAGTGCAAATAGCACTCTCGTCTGTTCCCAGCAAATACAGTGTATTGGACTGAAGAGGAGCTACTGTTCTTGTCAGTTTCCTAAGCAGAGTTGAACGAGATATGGCCTGTGTGTGTAGGAAGCACAGTTCTCTTGTTCTGAGCAAGCTCACTGTTCTGGCCCTATAGGAAACACAGTAGAGTAGAAGAGTGCTCTTTTCTCTAAAGCAGAGTGTGTTTCTTGTAAGGCGAGATCGTGTTTGTTTCCTAGTCCTAAATGGAGTTGAATCACCTGCAGTTTCTGGTCATACGAGCAAGAGTTGTTTTCTGGGAAAGAAAGTCACTATTGCACTCCCATTGCCATACACATTACTAATAGCACTCGCGTCTGTTCCCAGCAAGTACAGTGTATTGGACTGAATAGGAGCTACTGTTCTTGTCAGTTTCCTAAGCAGAGTTGAACTAGATAGGGTCCGTGTGTGTAGGAAGCACAGTTTTTTGTTCTGAGCATGCTCACTATTTGGACCCCATAGGAAACACAGTAGAGTAGAAGAGTGCTTTTTTCTAAAAGGCAGAGTGTGTTTCTTGTAAGGCGAGCTATCGTTTGTTTCCCAGTCCTAAATTTAGTTGAATCACATGCAGTGTCTGGTCCTATGAGCAAGAGTTGTTTTCTGGTAAGAAGAGTCACTGTTGTGCTGCCATTGCCATACACAGGACAAATAGCAATGGCGTCTGTTCCTAGCAAGTACAGTGTATTGGACTGAAGAGGACCTACTGTTCTTGTCAGGTTTATAAGCAGATTTGAACTAGATATGGCCGTGTGTGTAGGAAGCACAGTTTTTTTGTTCTGAGCAAGCTCACTGTTCGGACCCCATAGGAAACACAGTAGAGTAGAAGAGTGCTCTTTTCTCTAAAGCAGAGTGTGTTTCTTGTAAGGCGAGCTAGCATTTGTTTCCCTGTCCTAAATGGAGTTGAATCACATGCAGTTTCTGATCCTGCGAGCAAGAGTTGATTTCTGGTAAGGAAAGTCACTATTGCGCTCCCATTGCCATACACAGTGCAAATAGCACTCCCGTCTGTTCCCAGCAAGTATAGTGTTTTGGACTGAAGAGGAGCTACTGTTCTTGTCAGTTTCCTAAGCAGAGTTGAACTACATATGGCCCGTGTGTGTAGGAAGCACAGTTCTTTTGTTCTGAGCAAGCGCACTGTTCTGGCCCTATAGGAAACACAGTAGAGTAGAAGAGTGCAATTTTCTCAAAAGCAGAGTGTGTTTCTTGTAAGGCGAGCTAGTGTTTGTTTCCTAGTCCTAAATGGAGTTGAATCACATTCAGTTACTGGTCCTACGAGCAAGACTTGTTTTCTGGAAAGAAGAGTCACTATTGTGCTCCCATTGTCATACACAGGGCAAATAGCACTGGCGTATGTTCCCAGCATGTACAGTGTATGGGACTAAAGAGGATCTACTGTTGTTGTCAGTTTCCTAAGCAGAATTGAACTAGATATGGACGTGTGTGTAGGAAGCACAGTTCTTTTGTTCTGAGCAAGCTCACTGTTTGGACCCCGTAGGAAACACAGTAGAGTAGAAGAGGGCTCTTTCCTCAAAAGCAGAGTGTGTTTCTTGTAAGGCGAGCGAGCGTTTGTTCCCCAGTCCTAAATGGAGTTGAATCCCATGCAGTTTCTGGTCCTACGAGCAAGAGTTGTTTTCTGTTAGGGAAAGTCACTATTGCGTTCCCATTGCCATACACAGTGCAAATAGCACTCGCGTCTGTTCCCAGCAAGTACAGTGTATAGGACAGAGGAGGAGCTACTGGTCTTGTCAGTTTCCTAAGAAGAGTTGAACGAGACATGGCCCGTGTGTCTAGGAAGCACAGTTCTTATGTTCTGAGCAAGCTCACTGTTCTGGCACTATAGGAAACACAGTAGAGTAGAAGAGTGCTCTTTTCTCTAAAGCAGAGTTTGATTCTTGTAATGCGAGCTCGCGTTTGTTTCCCAGTCCTAAATGGAGTTGAATCACATGCAATTTTTGGTCCTACGAGCAAGAGTTGTTTTGTGGTAAGAAGAGTCACTATTACGCTCCAATTGCCATACACAGTGCAAATAGCACTCGCGTCTGTTCCCAGCAAGTAAAGGTATTGGACTGAATCGGAGCTACTGTTCTTGTCAGTTTCCTAAGCAGAGTTGAACTATATATGGCCCGTGTGTGGAGGAAGCACAGTTCTTTTGTTCTGAGCAAGCTCACTGTTCTGGACTTATAGGAAACACAGTAGAGTAGAAGAGTGCTCTTTTCTCAAAAGCAGAGTGTGTTTCTTGTAAGGCGAGCTAGCGTTTGTTTCCCAGTCCTCAATGGAGTCGAATCAAATGCAGTATCTGATCCTACGAGCAAGAGTTGTTTTCTGGAAATGAAAGTCACTATTGCGCTCCCATTGCCATACACAGTGCAAATAGCACTGGCGTCTGTTCCCAGCAAGTATAGTGTTTTGGACTGAAGAGGAGCTACTGTTCTTGTCAGTTTCCTAAGCAGAGTTGAACTAGATATGGCCCTTGGGTATAGGAAGCACAATTTTTTGTTCTGAGCAAGCTCACTGTTCGGACTTCTTAGGAAACACAGTAGAGTAGAAGAGTGCTCTTTTCTCAAAAGCAGAGTGTGTTTCTTTTAAGGGGAGCTAGCGTTTGTTTCCCAGTCCTAAATGGAGTTGAATCACATGCAGGTTCTGCTCCTACGAGCAAGAGTTGTTTTCTGGTAAGGAAAGTCACTATTGTGCTCCCATGGTCATACACAGTGCAAATAGCACTCGCGTCTGTTCCCAGCAAGTACAGTGTATCGGACTGAAGAGAAGCTACTGTTCTTGTCAGTTTCCTAAGCAGAGTTGAACGAGATATGTCCCGTGTGTGTAGAAAGCACAGTTCTTTTGTTCTGAGCAAGGTCACTGTTTGGAACCCATAGGAAACACAGTAGAGTAGAAGAGTGCTCTTTTCTCAAAAGCAGAGTGTGTTTTTTGTAAAGCAAGCGAGCGTTTGCTTCCCAGTCCTAAGTAGAGTTGAATCACATGCAGTTTCTGGTCCTACGAGCAAGAGTTGTTTTCTGGTAAGAAGATTCACTATTGCGCTGCCATTGCCATACACAGGACAAATAGCACTGGCGTAGTTCCCAGCAAGTACAGTGTATTGGACTCAGAGGATCTACTGTTCTTGTCAGGTTCCTAAGCAGAGTTGAACTAGATATGGCCGTGTGTGTAGGAAGCAGAGTTTTATTGTTCTGAGCAAGCTCACTGTTGGGAACACATAGGAAACACAGTTGAATTGAAGAGTGCTCTTTTCTCAAAAGCAGAGTGTGTTTCTTAGAAGGCGAGCTAGCGTTTGTTTCCCAGTCCTAAATGAAGTTGAGTCACATGCAGTTTTTTGTCCTACGAGTAAGATTTGTTTTCTGGTAAGACAAGTCACTATTGTGCTCCAATTGCCATACACAGTGCAAATAGCACTGGCGACTCTTCCCCGCAAGTACAGTGTATCGGACTGAAGAGGAGCTTCTGTTCTTCTCAGTTTCCTAAGCAGAGTTGAACTAAATATGGCCCGTGTGTGTAGGAAGCATAGTTCTTTTGTTCTGAGCAAGCTCACTGTTCTGGCCCTATAGGAAACACAGTAGAGTAGAAGAGTGCTCTTTTCTCTAAAGCAACATGTGTTTCTTGTAAGGCAAGCTAGCGTTTGTTTCCCAGTCCAAAATGGAGTTGAATCACATGCAGTTTCTGGTCCTATGAGCAAGAGTTGTTTTCCGGTAAGGATAGTCACTATTGCGTACCATTGCCATACACAGTTCAAATAGCACTCGCATCTGTTCCCAGCAAGTACAGTGTATCCACCTGAAGAGGAGCTACTGTTCTTGTCCGTTTCCTAAGCAGAGTTGAACTAGATATGGCCGTTCATGTAGGAAGCACAGTACTTTTGTTCTGAGCAAGCTCAATGTTCGGACCCCATAGGAAACACAGTATAGTACTAGAGTGCTCTTTTCTCAAAAGCAGAATGTGTTTCATGTAAAGCGAGCTAGCATTTGTTTCCCAGTCCTAAATGGAGTTGAATCCCATGCAGTTTCTGGTCCTACGAGCAAGAGTTGTTTTCTGGGGAAGAAAGTCAGTATTGCACTCCCATTGCCATACACAGTGCAAATAGCACTCGCATCTGTTCCCAGAAAGTACAGTGTATCGAACTGAAGGGGAGCTACTGTTCTTGTCAGTTTCCTAAGCAGAGTTGAACTAGATATGGCCCGTGTGTGTAGGAAGCACAGTTCTTTTGTTCTGGGCAAGCTCACTGTTCTGGCCCTGTAGGAAACACAGTAGAGTATAAGAGTGCTCTTTTCTCAAAATCAGAGTGTGTTTCTTGTAAGGCGAGCTAGCGTTTGTTTCCCAGTCCTAAATGGAGTTGAATCACATGCAGGTTCTGGTCCTACGAGCAAGAGTTGTTTTCCGGTAAGGAAAGTCACTATTGCGCTGCCATTGCCATACACAGTGCAAATGGCACTCGCGTCTGTTCCCAGCAAGAACAGTGTATCGGATTGAAGGGAAGCTACTGTTTTTGTCAGGTACCTAAGCAGAGTTGAATGAGATATGTCCCGTGTGTGTAGGAAGCACAGTTCTTTTATTCTGAGCAAGCTCACTGTTCGGAACCCATAGGAATCACAGTAGAGTAGAAGAGTGCTCTTTTCTCAAAAACAGAGTGTGTTTCTTGTAAGGCAAGCTAGCGTTTGCTTCCCAGTCCTAAGTGGAGTTGAATCACATGCAGTTTCTGGTCCTACGAGCAAGAGCTGTTTTCTGGTAAGAAGAGTCACTATTGCTCTCCCATTGCCATACACAGTGCAAATAGCACTCGCGTCTGTTCCCAGCAAGTACACTGTATTGGACTGAAGAGGAGCTACTGTTCTTGTCAGTTTCCTAAGCAGAGTTGAACTAGATATGGACCATGTGCGTAGGAAGCACGGTTCTTTTGTTCTGAGCAAGCTCACTGTTCGGACACCATAGGAAACACAGTAGAGTAGAAGAGTGCTCTTTTCTCAAAAGCAGAGTGTATTTCATGTAAGGCGAGCTAGCATTTGTTTCTCAGTCCTAAATGGAGTTGAATCATATGCAGTTTCTGGTCCTACAAGCAAGAGTTGTTTTCTGGTAAGGAAAGTCACTATTGGGGTCCCATTGCCATCCACAGTGCAAATAGCACTCACGTCTGTTCCCAACAAGTACAGTGTATCGGACTGAAGAGGAGCTACTGTTCTTGTCAGTTTCCTAAGCAGAGTTGAAGAAGATATGGCCCGTGTGTGTAGGAAGCACAGTTCTTTTGTTCTGAGCAAGCTCACTGTTCTGGCCCTATAGGAAACACAGTAGAGTAGAAGAGTGCTCTTTTCTCTAAAGCAGAGTGTGTTTCTTGTAAGGCGAGCTAGCATTTGTTTCCCAGTCCTAAATGGAGTTGAATGACATGCAGTTTCTGGTCCTACGAGCAAGAGTTGTTTTCTGGTAAGAAGAGTCACTATTGTGCTGCCATTGCCATACACAGGACAAATAGCACTGTTGTCTCTTTCCAGCAGTACAGTGTATTGGTCTGAAGGGGAGCTACTGTTCTTGTCAGGTACCTAAGCAGAATTGAACTAAGTATGGCGGTGTGTGTAGGAAGCACAGTTCTTTTGTTCTGAGTAATCTCACTGTTCTGGCCCTATAGGAAACACAGTAGAGTAGATGAGCGCTCTTTTCTCTAAAGCAGAGTGTGTTTCTTGTAAGGCGAGCTAGCCTTTCTTTTCCAGTCCTAAATGGAGTTGAATCATATGCAGTTTCTGGTCCTACGAGCAAGAGTTGTTTTATGGTAAGAAGAGTCACTATTGCGCTCCCATTGCCATACACAGTGCAAATAGCACTCGCGTCTGTTCCCAGCAAGTACAGTGTATCGGACTGAAGAGGAGCTACTGTTCTTGTCAGTTTCCTAAGCAGAGTTGAACTAGATATGGCCGTGTGTGTAGGAAGCACAGTTTTTTTGTTCTGAGCAAGCTCAATGTTCGGACCCCATAGGAAACACAGTAGAATTGAAGAGTGCTCTTTTCTCAAAAGCAGAGTGCGTTTCTTGTAAGGCGAGCTAGCGTTTGTTTCCCAGCTCTAAATGGAGTTGAATCAATGCAGTTTCTGGTCCTACAAGCAAGAGTTGTTTTCCGGTAAGGAAAGTCACTATTGCGCTCCCATTGCCATACACAGTGCAAATAGCACTCGCGTCTGTTCCCAGCAAGTACAGTGTATCGGACTGAAGAGGAGCTACTGTTTCGTCAGTTTCCTAAGCAGAGTTGAACTAGATATGGCCCGTGTGTGTAGGAAGCACAGTTCTTTTGTTCTGAGCAAGCTCACGCTTCTGGCCCTATAGGAAACTCAGTAGAGTAGAAGAGTGCTCTTTTCTCAAAAGCAGAGTGTGTTTCTTGTAAGGCGAGCTAGAGTTTGTTTCCCAGTCCTAAATGGAGTTGAGTCACATGCAGTTTTTGTCCTACGAGCAAGAGTTGTTTTCTGGTAAGACGAGGCACTATTGTGCTCCAATTGTCATACACAGTGCAAATAGCACTCGCGTCTGTTCCCAGCAAGCACAGTGTATTGGACTGAAGAGGAGCTACTGTTCTTGTCAGTTTCCTAAGCAGAGTTGAACTAGATATGGCCCTTGTGTGTAAGAAGCACAGTTCTTTTGTTCTGAGCAAGCTCACTGTTCGGACCCCGTAGGAAACACAGTAGAGTAGAAGAGTGCTCTTTGCTCAAAAGCAGAGTGTGTTTCATGTAAGGCGAGCTAGCATTTGTTTCCAGGTACTAAATGGAGTAGAATCACATGCAGTTTCGGGTGCTAGGAGCAAGAGTTGTTTTCTGTTAAGGAAAGTCACTATTACGTTCCCATTGCCATACACAGTGCAAATAGCACTCGCGTCTGTACCCAGCAAGTACAGTGTATTGGACTGAAGAGGAGCTACTGTTCTTGTCAGTTTCCTAAGCAGAGTTGAACGAGATATGGCTTGTGTGTGGAGGAAGCACAGTTCTCTTGTTGTGAGCAAGCTCACTGTTCTGGCCCTATAGGAAACACAGTAGATTAGAAGAGTGCTCTTTTCTCTAAAGCAGAGTGTGTTTCTTGTAAGGCGAGGTAGCGTTTGTTTCCCAGTCCTAAATGGAGTTGAATCACATGCAGTTTCTGTTCCTACGAGCAAGGGTTGTTTTCTGGTAAGGAAAGTCACTATTGCGCTCCCATTGCCATACACAGTGCAAATAGCACTCGAGTCTGTTCCAGCAAGTACAGTGTATTGTACTGAATAGGAGCTACTGCTTTTGTCAGTTTCCTAAGCAGAGTTGAACGAGATATGGCCTGTGTGTGTAGGAAGCACAGTTCTCTTGTTCTGAGCAAGCTCACTGTTCTGGCTCTATAGGAAACACAGTAGAGTAGAAGAGTGCTCTTTTCTCTAAAGCAGAGTGTGTTTCTTGTAAGGCGAGCTTGTGTTTGTTTCCTAGTCCTAAATGTAGTTGAATCACATGCAGTTTCTGGTCCTACGAGCAAGAGTTGTTTTCTGGGAAAGAAAGTCACTATTGCACTCCCATTGCAATACACATTACAAATAGCACTCGCGTCTGTTGCCAGCAAGTAAAGTGTATTGGACTGAATAGGATCTACTGTTCTTGTCAGGTTTATAAGCAGATTTGAACTAGATATGGCCGTGTGTGTAGGAAGCACAGTTTTTTTGTTCTGAGCAAGCTCATTGTTGGGAACACAAAGGAAACACAGTAGAATTGAAGAGTGCTCTTTTCTCAAAAACAGAGTGTCTTTCTTGGAAGGCGAGCTAGCGTTTGTTTCCCAGTCCTAAATGGAGTTGAGTCACATGCAGTTTTTTGTCCTACTAGCAAGATTTGTTTTCTGGTAAGACGAGTAACTATTGTGCTCCAAATGCCATACACAGTGCAAATAGCACTGGCGTCTGTTCCCCGCAAGTACAGTGTATTGGACTGAAGAGGAGCTACTGTTCTTGTCAGTTTCCTAAGCAGAGTTGAACTAGATATGGCCCGTGTGTGTAGGAAGCACAGTTCTTTTGTTCTGAGCAAGCTCACTCTTCGGACCCCTTAGGAAACACAGTAGAGTAGAAGAGTGCTCTTTTCTCAAAAGCAGAGCGTTTTTCTTGTAAGGCGAGCTAGCGTTTGTTTCCCAGTCCTAAATGGAGTTGAATCACATGCAGTTTCTGGTCCTACGAGCAAGAGTTGTTTTCTGGGGAAGAACGTCACTATTGTACTCCCATTGCCATACACATTACAAATAGCACTGGCGTCTTTTCCCAGCAAGTACAGTGTATTGGACTGAATAGGAGCTACTGTTCTTGTCAATTTCCTAAGCAGAGTTGAACTAGATATGGTCCGGGTGTGTAGGAACCACAGTTTTTTTTTCTGAGCAAGCTCACTGTTCAGACCCCATAGGAAACACAGTAGAGTAGAAGAGTGCTCTTTTATCAAAAGCAGAATGTGTTTCATGTAAGGCGAGCTGGCATTTGTTTCCCAGTCCTAAATGGAGTTGAGTCATATGCAGTTTTTGGTCCTACCAGCAAGAGTTGTTTTCTGTTGAGGAAAGTCACTATTGCGCTCCCATTGCCATACACAGTGCAAATAGCACTCGCGTCTGTTCCCAGCAAGTACAGTGTATCGTACTGAAGAGTAGCAACTGTTCTTGACAGTTTCCTAAGCAGTGTTGAACTAGATATGGCCCGTGTGTAGGAAGCACAGTTCTTTTGTTCTGAGCAAGCTCATTGTTCTGGCCTAATTGGAAACACAGTAGAGTAGAAGAGTGCTCTTTTCTCTAAAGCAGAGTGTCTTTCTTGTAAGACCAGCTAGCGTTTGTTTCCCAGTCCTAAATAGAGTTGAATCCCATGCATTTTCTGGTCCTACGAGCAAGAGTTGTTTTCTGGTAAGAAGAGTCACTATTGCGCTGCCATTGCCATACACAGGACAAATAGCACTGGCGACTGTTCCCAGCAAGTACAGTGTATTGGACTCAGAGGATCTACTGTTCTTGTCAGGTTCCTAAGCAGAGTTGAACTAGATATGGCCGTGTGTGTAGGAAGCACAGTTTTATTGTTCTGAGCAAGCTCACTGTTGGGAACACATAGGAAACACAGTAGAATTGAAGAGTGCTCTTTTCTCAAAAGCAGAGTGTGTTTCTTGTAAGGCCAGCTAGCGTTTGTTTCCCAGTCCTAAATAGAGTTGAATCCCATGCATTTTCTGGTCCTACGTGCAAGAGTTGTTTTCTGGTAAGAAGAGTCAATATTGCGCTGCCATTGCCATACACAGGACAAATAGCACTGGCGTCTGTTCCCAGCAAGTACAGAGTATTGGACTGAAGAGGATCTACTGTTCTTGTCAGGTTCGTAAGCAGAATTGAAATAGATATGGCCGTGTGTGTAGCAAGCACAGTTCTTTTGTTCTGAGCAAGTTCACTGTTCGGACTTCTTAGGAAACACAGTAGAGTAGAAGAGTGCTCTTTTCTCAAAAGCAGAGTGTGTTTCTTGTAAGGCGAGCTAGCGTTTGTTTCCCAGTCCTAAATGGAGTTGAATCACATGCAGGTTCTGGTCCTACGAGCAAGAGTTGTTTTCTGGTAAGGAAAGTCACTATTGTGCTCCCATGGTCATACACAGTGCAAATAGCACTCGCGTCTGTTCCCAGCAAGTACAGTGTATCGGACTGAAGAGAAGCTACTGTTCTTGTCAGTTTCCTAAGCAGAGTTGAATGAGATATGTCCCATGTGTGTAGAAAGCACAGTTCTTTTGTTCTGAGCAAGGTCACTGTTTGGAACCCATAGGAAACACAGTAGAGTAGAAGAGTGCTCTTTTCTCAAAAGCAGAGTGTGTTTTTTGTAAAGCAAGCGAGCGTTTGCTTCCCAGTCCTAAGTAGAGTTGAATCACATGCAGTTTCTGGTCCTACGAGCAAGAGTTGTTTTCTGGTAAGAAGATTCACTATTGCGCTGCCATTGCCATACACAGGACAAATAGCACTGGCGTAGTTCCCAGCAAGTACAGTGTATTGGACTCAGAGTATCTACTGTTCTTGTCAGGTTCCTAAGCAGAGTTGAACTAGATATGGCCATGTGTGTAGGAAGCAGAGTTTTATTGTTCTGAGCAAGCTCACTGTTGGGAACACATAGGAAACACAGTTGAATTGAAGAGTGCTCTTTTCTCAAAAGCAGAGTGTGTTTCTTAGAAGGCGAGCTAGCGTTTGTTTCCCAGTCCTAAATGAAGTTGAGTCACATGCAGTTTTTTGTCCTACGAGTAAGATTTGTTTTCTGGTAAGACAAGTCACTATTGTGCTCCAATTGCCATACACAGTGCAAATAGCACTGGCGACTCTTCCCCGCACGTACAGTGTATCGGACTGAAGAGGAGCTTCTGTTCTTGTCAGTTTCCTAAGCAGAGTTGAACTAAATAGGGCCCGTGTGTGTAGGAAGCACAGTTCTTTTGTTCTGAGCAAGCTCACGCTTCTGGCCCTATAGGAAACTCAGTAGAGTAGAAGAGTGCTCTTTTCTCAAAAGCAGAGTGTGTTTCTTGTAAGGCGAGCTAGAGTTTGTTTCCCAGTCCTAAATGGAGTTGAGTCACATGCAGTTTTTGTCCTACGAGCAAGAGTTGTTTTCTGGTAAGACGAGGCACTATTGTGCTCCAATTGTCATACACAGTGCAAATAGCACTCGCGTCTGTTCCCAGCAAGCACAGTGTATTGGACTGAAGAGGAGCTACTGTTCTTGTCAGTTTCCTAAGCAGAGTTGAACTAGATATGGCCCTTGTGTGTAAGAAGCACAGTTCTTTTGTTCTGAGCAAGCTCACTGTTCGGACCCCGTAGGAAACACAGTAGAGTAGAAGAGTGCTCTTTGCTCAAAAGCAGAGTGTGTTTCATGTAAGGCGAGCTAGCATTTGTTTCCAGGTACTAAATGGAGTAGAATCACATGCAGTTTCGGGTGCTAGGAGCAAGAGTTGTTTTCTGTTAAGGAAAGTCACTATTACGTTCCCATTGCCATACACAGTGCAAATAGCACTCGCGTCTGTACCCAGCAAGTACAGTGTATTGGACTGAAGAGGAGCTACTGTTCTTGTCAGTTTCCTAAGCAGAGTTGAACGAGATATGGCTCGTGTGTGGAGGAAGCACAGTTCTCTTGTTGTGAGCTAGCTCACTGTTCTGGCCCTATAGGAAACACAGTAGATTAGAAGAGTGCTCTTTTCTCTAAAGCAGAGTGTGTTTCTTGTAAGGCGAGGTAGCGTTTGTTTCCCAGTCCTAAATGGAGTTGAATCACATGCAGTTTCTGTTCCTACGAGCAAGGGTTGTTTTCTGGTAAGGAAAGTCACTATTGCGCTCCCATTGCCATACACAGTGCAAATAGCACTCGAGTCTGTTCCAGCAAGTACAGTGTATTGGACTGAATAGGAGCTACTGTTTTTGTCAGTTTCCTAAGCAGAGTTGAACGAGATATGGCCTGTGTGTGTAGGAAGCACAGTTCTCTTGTTCTGAGCAAGCTCACTGTTCTGGCTCTATAGGAAACACAGTAGAGTAGAAGAGTGCTCTTTTCTCTAAAGCAGAGTGTGTTTCTTGTAAGGCGAGCTTGTGTTTGTTTCCTAGTCCTAAATGGAGTTGAATCACATGCAGTTTCTGGTCCTACGAGCAAGAGTTGTTTTCTGGGAAAGAAAGTCACTATTGCACTCCCATTGCCATACACAGTGCAAATAGCACTCGCGTCTGTTCCCAGCATGTACAGTGTATCGGACTGAAGAGGAGCTACTGTTCTTGTCAGTTTCCTAAGCAGAATTCAACTAGATATGGCCCGTTCGTGTAGGAAGCACAGTTCCTTTGTTCTGAGCAAGCTCACTTTTCGGACCCCATAGGAAACACAGTAGAGTAGAAGAGTGCTCTTTTCTCAAAAGCAGAATGTGTTTCATGTAAGGCAAGCTAGCATTTGTTTCCCAGTCCTAAATGGAGTTGAATCACATGCAGTTTCTGGTCCTATGAGCAAGAGTTGTTTTTTGGGGATGAAAGTCACTATTGCACTCCCCTTGCCATACACAGTGCAAATAGCACTCGCATTTGTTCCCAGCAAGTACAGTGTATTGAACTGAAGTGGAGCTACTGTTCTTGTCAGTTTCCTAAGCAGAGTTGAACTAGATATGGCCCGTGTGTGTAGGAAGCACAGTTCTTTTGTTCTGGGCAAGCTCACTGTTCTGGCCCTATAGGAAACACAGTAGAGTCGAAGTGTGCTCTTTTCTCTAAAGCAGAGTGTGTTTCTTGGAAGGCGAGCTAGCGTTTGTTTCCCAGTCCTAAATGGAGTTGAGTCACGTGCAGTTTTTTGTCCTACGAGCAAGATTTGTTTTCTGGTAAGACGAGTCAATATTGTGCTCCAATTGCCATACACTGTGCAAATAGCACTCGCGTCTGTTCCCAGCAAGTACAGTGTATTGGACTGAAGAGGAGCTACAGTTCTTCTCAGTTTCCTAAGCAGAGTTGAACTAGATATGGCCCATGTGTGTAGGAAGCACAGTTCTTTTGTTCTGAGTAATCTCACTGTTCTGGCCCTATAGGAAACACAGTAGAGTAGAAGAGTGCTCTTTTCTCTAAAGCAGAGTGTGTTTCTTGTAAGGCGAGCTAGCCTTTCTTTTCCAGTCATAAATGGAGTTGAATCACATGCAGTTTCTGGTCCTACGAGCAAGAGTTGTTTTATGGTAAGAAGAGTCACTGTTGCGCTGCAATTGCCATACAAAGGACAAATAGCACTGGCGTCTGTTCCCAGCAAGTACAGTGTATTGGACTGAAGAGGATCTACTGTTCTTGTCAGGTTCCTAAGCAGAGTTTAACTAGATATGGCCGTGAGTGTAGGAAGCACAGTTTTTTTGTTCTGAGCAAGCTCACTGTTGGGAACACATAGGAAACACAGTAGAATTGAAGAGTGCTCTTTTCTCAAAAGCAGAGTGTGTTTCTTGTAAGGCGAGCTAGCGTTTGTTTCCCAGTCCTAAATGGAGTTGAATCAATGCAGTTTCTGGTCCTACGAGCAAGAGTTGTTTTCCAGTAAGGAAAGTCACTATTGCGCTCCCATTGCCATACACAGTGCAAATTGCACTCGCGTCCGTTCCCAGCAAGTACAGTGTATTGGACTGAAGAGGAGCTACTGTTTTGTCAGTTTCCTAAGCAGAGTTGAACTAGATATGGCCGGTGTGTAGGAAGCACAGTTCTTTTGTTCTGAGCAAGCTCACTGTTCTGGCCGTATAGGAAACACAGTAGAGTAGAAGAGTACTCTTTTCTCAAAAGCAGAGTGTGTTTCTTGTAAGGCGAGCTTGAGTTTGTTTCCCAGTCCTAAATGGAGTTGAGTCACATGTAGTTTTTGTCCTACGAGCAAGAGTTGTTTTCTGGTAAGACGAGGCACTATTGTGCTCCAATTGACATACACAGTGCAAATAGCTCTCGCGTCTGTTCCCAGCAAGCACAGTGTATCGGACTGAAGAGGAGCTACTGTTCTTGTCAGTTTCCTAAGCAGAGTTGAACTAGATATGGCCCTTGTGTGTAAGAAGCACAGTTCTTTTGTTCTGAGCAAGCTCACTGTTCGGACCCTGTAGGAAACACAGTAGAGTAGAAGAGTGCTCTTTGATCAAAAGCAGAGTGTGTTTCATGTAAGGCGAGCTAGCATTTGTTTCCTAGTACTAAATGGAGTAGAATCACATGCAGTTTCGGGTCCTAGGAGCAAGAGTTGTTTTCTGTTAAGGAAAGTCACTATTGCAATCCCATTGCCATACACAGTGCAAATAGCCCTCCCGTTTGTTCCCAGCAAGTGCAGTATATTGGACTGAAGAGGAGCTACAGTTCTTCTCAGTTTCTAAAGAAGAGTTGAACTAGATATGGCCCGTGTGTGCAGGAAGCACAGTTCTTTTTTTCTGAGCAAGCTCACTGTTCTGGCCCTATAGGAAACACAGTAGAGTAGAAGAGTGCTCTTTTCTCAAAAGCAGAGTGTGTTTCTTGTAAAGCGAGCTAGAGTTTGTTTCCCAGTCCTAAATGGAGTTGAGTCTCATGCAGTTTTTTGTCCTAAGAGCAAGCGTTCTTTTCTGGTAAGACGAGTCACTATTGTTCTCCAATTGCCGTACACAGTGCAAATAGCACTCGTGTATGTTCCCAGCAAGTACAGTGTATTGGACTGAAGAGGATCTACTGTTCTTGTCAGATTCCTAAGCAGAATTGAACTAGATATGGGTGTGTGTGTAGGAAGCACAGTTCTTTTGTTCTGAGCAAGCTCACTGTTCAGGCCTTATAATAAACACAGTAGAGTAGAAGAGTGCTCTTTTCTCTAAAGCAGAGTGTGTTTCTTGTAAGGCCAACAAGCGTTTGTTTCCCAGTCCTAAATAGAGTTGAATCACATGCAGTTTCTGGTCCTACGAGCAAGGGTTGTTTTATGGTAAGAAGAGTCAGTATTGTGCTGCCATTGCCATACACAAAACAAATAGCACTGGCGTCTGTTCCCAGCAAGTACAGTGTTTCGGACTGAAGAGGAGCTACTGTTCTTGTCAGTTTCCTAAGTAGAGTTGAACTAGATATGGTCGGTGTGTGTAGGAAGCACAGTTCTTTTATTCTGAGCAAGCTCACTGTTTGGACCCCATAGGAAACACAGTAGTGTAGAAGAGTGCTCTTTTCTCAAAAGCAGAGTGTGTTTTTTGTAAGGAGAGCTAGCGTTTGTTTCCCAGTCCTAAATGGAGTTGAATCCCATGAAGTTTCTGGTCCTACGAGCAAGAGTTGTTTTCTGGTAAGAAGAGTCAATATTGCGCTGCCATTGCCATACACAAGATAAATAGCACTGGTGTCTGTTCCCAGCAAATACAGTGTATTGGACTGAAGAGGATCTACTGTTCTTGTCAGGTTCGTAAGCAGAATTGAACTAGATATGGCCGTGTGTGTAGGAGGCACAGTTCTTTTGTTCTGAGCAAGCTCACTGTTCTGGCCCTGTAGGAAAAACAGTAGAGTAGAAGAGTGCTCATTTCTAGAAAGCAGAGTTTGTTTCTTGGAAGGCGAGCTAGCGTTTGTTTCCCAGCCATAAATGGAGTTCAATCACATGCAGGTTCTGGTCCTACGAGCAAGAGTTGTTTTCTGGTATGGAAAGTCACTATTGCGCTCCCATTGTCATACACAGTGCAAATAGCACTCGCGTCTGTTCCCAGCAAGTTCAGTGTATCAGACTGAAGAGAAGCTACTGTTATTGTCAGTTTCCTAAGCAGAGTTGAACGAGATATGTCCCGTGTGTGTAGGAAGCACAGTTCTTTTGTTCTGAGCAAGCTTACTGTTTGGACCCCATAGGAAACACAGTAATGTAGAAGAGTGCTCTTTTCTCAAAAGCAGAGTGTGTTTCTTGTAAGGCGAGCTAGTGTTTGTTTCCCAGTCAGAAATGGAGTTGAATCCCATGCAGTTTCTGGTCCTACGAGCAAGAGTTGTTTTCTGGTAAGGAAAGTCACTATTGCACTCCTATTGCCATACACAGTGCAAATAGCACTCGCGTCTGTTCCCAGCATGTACAGTGTATCGGACTGAAGAGGAACTACTGATGTTGTCAGTTTCCTAAGCAGAGTTGAACTAGATATGGTCGGTGTGTGTAGGAAGCACAGTTCTTTTATTCTGAGCAAGCTCACTGTTTGGACCACATAAGAAACACAGTAGAGTAGAAGAGTGCTCTTTTCTCAAAAGCAGAGTGTGTTTCTTGTAAGGAGAGCTAGCGTTTGTTTCCCAGTCCTTAATGGAGTTGAATCCCATGCAGATTCTGGTCCTACGATCAAGAGTTGTTTTCTGGTAAGAAGAGTCAATATTGCACTACCTTTGCCATACACAGGACAAATAGCACTGGCGTCTATTCCCAGCAAGTACAGTGTATTGGACGGAAGAAGATATACTGTTCTTGTCAGGTTCCTAAGCAGACTTGAACTAGATATGGCCGTGTGTGTAGGAAGCACAGTTTTTTTGTTCTGAGGAAGCTCACTGCTCAGAACACATAGGAAACACAGTAGAATAGAAGAGTGCTCTTTCTCAAAAGCAGTGTGTGTTTCTTGTAAGGCGAGCTAGCGTTTGTTTCCTAGTCCTAAATGGAATTGAATCACGTGCAGTTTGTGGTCCTACGAACAAGTGTTGTTTTCTGGTAAGGAAAGTCACTATTGCGCTCCAATTGCCATACACCTGGCAAATAGCACTCGCATCTTTTCCCAGCAAGTACAGTGTATTGGACTGAACAGGAGCTACTGTTCTTGTCACTTTCCTAAGCAGAGTTGAACTAGATATGGTCCGTGCGTGTAGGAAGCACAGTTCTTTTGTTCTGAGCAAGCTTACTGTTTGTACCCCATAGGAAACACAGTAGAGTAGAAGAGTGCTCTTTTCTCAAAAGCAGAGTGTGTTTCTTGTAAGGCAAGCTAGCGTTTGTTTCCCAGTCCTAAATGGAATGGAATCACATGCAGTTTCTGGTCCTACGAGCAAGAGTTGTTTTATGGTAAGAATAGTCACTCTTGCGCTGCCATTGCCATACACAGGACAAATAGCACTGGCGTCTGTTCCCAGCAAGTACAGTGTATTGGACTGAAGAGGATCTACTGTTCTTGTCAGTTTCCTAAGCAGAGTTGAACTAGATATGACCGTGTGTGTAGGAAGCACAGTTCTTTTGTTCTGAGCAAGCTCACTGTTCGGACCCCATAGGAAGCACAGTAGAGTAGAAGAGTGCTCTTTTCTCAAAAGCAAAGTTTGTTTCTTGTAAGACAAGCTTTCGTTTGTTTCCCAGTCCTAAAGGGAGTTGAATCACATGCAGTTTACGGTCCTATGAGCAAGAGTTGTTTTCTGGTAAGGAAAGTCACTATTGCGCTCCCATTGCCATACACAGTGCAAATAGCACTCGCGTCTGTTCCCAGCAAGTACAGTGTATCGGACTGAAGAGGAGCTACTGTTCTTGTCAGTTTCCAAAGCAGACTTGAAATAGATATGGCCGTGTGTGTAGGAAGCACAGTTTTTTTGTTCTGAGCAATCTCACTGTTCGGACCCCATAGGAAAAACAGTAGAGTAGAAGAGTGCTCTTTTCTCAAAAGCAGAGTGAGTTTCTTGTAAGGCGAGCTAGCGTTTGTGTCCCAGTCCTAAATGGAGTTGAATCACATGCAGTTTCTGTTCCTACGAGCAAGAGTTGTTTTCTGGTAAGGAAAGTCACTATTGCGATCCCATTGCCATACACAGTGCAAATAGCCCTCCCGTCTGTTGCCAGCAAGTACAGTGTATTGGACTGAAGAGGAGCTACTATTCTTCTCAGTTTCATAAGAAGAGTTGAACTAGATATGGCCCGTGTGTGTAGGAAGCACTGTTCTTTTTTCTGAGCAAGCTCACTCTTCTGGCCCTATAGGAAACACAGTAGAGTAGAAGAGTGCTCTTTTCTCAAAAGCAGAGTGTGTTTTTTGTAAAGCGAGCTAGAGTTTGTTTCCCAGTCCTAAATGGAGTTGAGTCACATGCAGTTTTTTGTCCTAAGAGCAGTCGTTCTTTTCTGGTAAGACGAGTCACTATTCTGCTCCAATTGCCGTACACAGTGCAAATAGCACTCGTGTATGTTCCCAGCAAGTACAGTGTATTGGACTCAAGAGGATCTACTGTTCTTGTCAGGTTCCTAAGCAGAATTGAACTAGATATGGGTGTGTGTGTAGGAAGCACAGTTCTTTTGTTCTGAGCAAGCTCACTGTTCAGGCCTTATAATAAACACAGTAGAGTAGAAGAGTGCTCTTTTCTCTAAAGCAGAGTGTGTTTCTTGTAAGGCCAGCTAGCGTTTGTTTCCCAGTCCTAAATAGAGTTGAATCACATGCAGTTTCTGGTCCTATGAGCAAGAGTTGTTTTATGGTAAGAAGAGTCAGTATTGTGCTGCCATTGCCATACACAGGATAAATAACACTGGCGTCTGTTCCCAGAAAGTACAGTGTTTCGGACTGAAGAGGAGCTACTGTTCTTGTCAGTTTCCTAAGTAGAGTTGAACTAGATATGGTCGGTGTGTGTAGGAAGCACAGTTCTTTTATTCTGAGCAAGCTCACTGTTTGGACCCCATAGGAAACACAGTAGAGTAGAAGAGTGCTCTTTTCTCAAAAGCAGAGTGTGTTTTTTGTAAGGAGAGCTAGCGTTTGTTTCCCAGTCCTAAATGGAGTTGAATCCCATGCAGTTTCTGGTCCTACAAGCAAGAGTTGTTTTCTGGTAAGAAGAGTCAATATTGCGCTGCCATTGCCATACACAAGATAAATAGCACTGGCGTCTGTTCCCAGCAAATACAGTGTATTGGACTGAAGAGGATCTACTGTTCTTGTCAGGTTCGTAAGCAGAATTGAACTAGATATGGCCGTGTGTGTAGGAGGCACAGTTCTTTTGTTCTGAGCAAGATCACTGTTCTGGCCCTGTAGGAAACACAGTGGAGTAGAAGAGTGCTCCTTTCTCAAAAGCAGAGTGTGTTTCTTGGAAGGCGAGCTAGCGTTTGTTACCCAGCCATAAATGGAGTTCAATCACATGCAGGTTCTGGTCCTACGAGAAAGAGTTTTTTTCTGGTATGGAAAGTCACTATTACGCTCCCATTGTCATACACAGTGCAAATAGCACTCGCGTCTGTTCCCAGCAGGTTCAGTGTATCAGACTGAAGAGAAGCTACTGTTCTTGTCAGTTTCCTAAGCAGAGTTGAACGAGATATGTCCAGTGTGTAGGAAGCACAGTTCTTTTGTTCTGAGCAAGCTTACTGTTTGGACCCCATAGGAAACACAGTAATGTAGAAGAGTGCTCTTTTCTCAAAAGCAGAGTGTGTTTCTTGTAAGGCGAGCTAGTGTTTGTTTCCCAGTCAGAAATGGAGTTGAATCCCATGCAGTTTCTGGTCCTACCAGCAAGAGTTTTTTTCTGGTAAGAAGAGTCACTTTTGCGCTCCCATTGCCATACACAGTGAAAATAGCACTCGCTTCTGTTCCCAGGAAGTACAGTGTATTGGACTATGGAGGAGCTACTGTTCTTGTCAGTATCCTAAGCAGAGTTGAACTAGATATGGACCCTGTGTGTAGGAAGCACAGTTCTTTTGTTCTGAGCAAGCTCACTGTTCGGTCCCAAAGGAAACACAGTAGAGTAGAAGAGTGCTCTTTTCTCAAAAGCAGAGTGTGTTTCTTGTAATGCGAGCTAGCGTTTTTTCCAAGTCCTAAATGGAGTTAAATCACATACAGTTTTGTTCCTACTAGCATGAGTTGTTTTCTCGTAAGGAAAGTCACTATTGCGCTCCCAATGCCATACATAGTGCAAATAGCACTCGCGTCTGTTCCCAGAAAGTACAGTGTATTGGACTGAAATTGAGCTACTGTTCTTGTCAGTTTCCTAAGGAGAGTTGAACTAGATATGGCCCCTGTGTGTAGGAAGCACAGTTCTTTTGTTCTGAGCAAGTTCACTGTTCAGACCCCTTAGGAAACACTTTAGAGTAGAAGATGGCTCTTTTCTCAAAAGCAGAGTGTGTTTCTTCTATGGCGAGCTAGCGTTTGTTTCCCAGTCCTAAATAGAGTTGAATCACATGAAGTTTCTGGTCCTACAAGCAAGAGTTGTTTTCTGGTAAGAAGAGTCACTATTGCGCTTCAAATGCCATAGACAGTGCAAATAGCACTCGCGTCTTTTCCCAGCAAGTACAGAGCATGGGACTGTATAGGAGCTACTGTTCTTGTCAGTTTCCTAAGCAGAATTGAACTAGATATGGTCCATGTGTGTAGGAAGCACAGTTCTTTTGTTCTAAGCAAGCTCACTGTTTGGACCCCATAGGAAACACAGAAGAGTAGAAGAGTGCTCTTTTCTCTAAAGCAGAGTATTTTTCTTGTAAGTCGAGCTAGCGTTTGTTTCCTTGTCCTAAATGAAGTTGAATCCCATGCAGTTTCTGGTCCTACGAACAAGAGTTGTTTTCTGGTAAGGAAAGTCACTATTGTGCTCTCATTGCCATACACAGTGCAAATAGCACTCGCGTCTGTTCCCAGCATGTACAGTGTATTGGACTGAATAGGTGCTACTGTTCTTGTCAGTTTCCTAAGCAGACTTGAACTAGATATGGCCATGTGTGTAGGAGGCACAGTTTTTTTGTTCTGAGCAAGCTCACTGTTCGGAACACATAGGAAAAACAGTAGAGTAGAAGAGTGCTCTTTTCTCAAAAGCAGAGTGTGTTTCTTGGAAGGCGAACTAGCGTTTGTTTCCTAGTCCTAAATGGAGTTGAGTCACATGCAGTTTTTTGTCCTACAAGCAAGAGTTGTTTTCTGGTAAGACGAGTCACTATTGTGCTCCAATTGTCATACACAGTGCAAATAGCACTCGTGTCTGTTCCACACAAGTACAGTGTATTGGACTGAAGAGGAGCTACTGTTCTTGTCAGTTTCCTAAGCAGAGTTGAACTAGATATGGACCGTGTGTGTAGGAAGCACAGTTCTTTTGTTCTGTGCAAGCTCACTGTTCTGGCCATATAGGAAACACAGTAGAGTAGAAGAGTGCTCTTTTCTCAAAAGCAGAGTGTGTTTCTAGTAAGGCGAGATAGTGTTTGTTTCCCAGTCCTAAATAGAGTTGAATCACATGCAGTTTCTGGTCCTACGAGCAAGACTTGTTTTCTGGTAAGGAAAGTCACTATTGCGCTCCCATTGCCATACACAGTGCAAATAGCACTCGCGTCTGTTCCCAGCAAGTACAGTGTATCGGACTGAAGAGGAGCTACTGTTCTTGTCAGTTTCCAAAGCAGACTTGAACTAGATATGGCCGTGTGTGTAGGAAGCACAGTTTTTTTGTTCTGAGCAATCTCACTGTTCGGACCCCATAGGAAAAACAGTAGAGTAGAAGAGTGCTCTTTTCTCAAAAGCAGAGTGTGTTTCTTGTAAGGCGAGCTAGCGTTTGTGTCCCAGTCCTAAATGGAGTTGAATCACATGCAGTTTCTGGTCCTACGAGCAAGAGTTGTTTTCTGGTAAGGAAAGTCACTATTGCGATCCCATTGCCATACACAGTGCAAATAGCCCTCCCGTCTGTTCCCAGCAAGTACAGTTTATTGGACTGAAGAGGAGCTACTGTTCTTCTCAGTTTCTTAAGAAGAGTTGAACTAGATATGGCCCGTGTGTGTAGGAAGCACAGTTCTTTTTTCTGAGCAAGCTCACTGTTCTGGCCCTATAGGAAACACAGTAGAGTAGAAGAGTGCTCTTTTCTCTAAAGCAGAGAGTGTTTCTTGTAAAGCGAGCTAGAGTTTGTTTCCCAGTCCTAAATGGAGTTGAGTCACATGCTGTTTTTTGTCCTAAGAGCAAGCGTTCTTTTCTGGTAAGACGAGTCACTATTGTGCTCCAATTGCCGTACACAGTGCAAATAGCACTCTTGTATGTTCCCAGCAAGTACAGTGTTGGACTGAAGAGGACCTACTGTTCTTGTCAGGTTCCTAAGCAGAATTGAACTAGATATGGGTGTGTGTGTAGGAAGCACAGTTCTTTTTTTCTGAGCAAGCTCACTGTTCAGGCCTTATAATAAACACAGTAGAGTAGAAGAGTACTCTTTTCTCTAAAGCAGAGTGTGTTTCTTGTAAGGCCAGCTAGTGTTTGTTTCCCAGTCCTTAATAGAGTTGAATCACATGCAGTTTCTGGTCCTACGAGCAAGCATTGTTTTATGGTAAGAAGAGTCAGTATTGTGCTGCCATTGCCATACACAGGACAAATAGCACTGGCGTTTGTTCCCAGCAAGTACAATGTATCGGACTGAAGAGGAGCTACTGTTCTTGTCAGTTTCCTAAGTAGAGTTGAACTAGATATGGTCGGTGTGTGTAGGAAGCACAGTTCTTTTATTCTGAGCAAGCTCACTGTTTGGACCCATATGAAACACAGTAGAGTAGAAGAGTGCTCTTTTCTCAAAAGCAGATTGTGTTTTTTGTAAGGAGAGCTAGCGTTTGTTTCCCAGTCCTAAATGGAGTTGAATCCCATGCAGTTTCTGGTCCTACGAGCAAGAGTTGTTTTCTGGTAAGAAGAGTCAATATTGCGCTGCCATTGCCATACACAAGATAAATAGCACTGGCATCTGTTCCCAGCAAATACAGTGTATTGGACTGAAGAGGATCTACTGTTCTTGTCAGGTTCGTAAGCAGAATTGAACTAGATATGGCCGTGTGTGTAGGAAGCACAGTTCTTTTGTTCTGAGCAAGCTCACTGTTTGGACCCCATAGGAAACACAGTAGACTAGAAGAGTGCTCCTTTCTCTAAAGCAGAGTGTGTTTCTTGTAAGGCGAGCTAGCATTTGTTTCCCAGCCAT